>NC_045456.1:24761236-24855690 GCF_002776525.5 Piliocolobus tephrosceles | reverse complement strand
TGCCTGTAGTCCCAGCTACTCAGGAGGCTGAGGCAGGAGAATGGTGTGAACCCGGGAGGCGGAGCTTGCAGTGAGCTGAGATCCGGTCACTGACTCCAGCCTGGGCGACAGAGCGAGACTCCATCTAAAAAAAAAAAAAAAGATGGTCCCGACAGAGGTGTTCAGTTATTGTTATATTCCCCAGCCATTTTGCAGGAGCTTCCTCCTTCTGCTGAAGCAACTTTCAGGGATTAAAAGAGCCAGAGCCTTTTCCTCTCTCATTTTTGTATTGAGATTTGAGCAGCTAAAAGGGGGGAAAGAAGCACACCTAAAGAAAAGGCACTTAAAATTATCAAGTCAGGAAGAGAGAGAAAAAATAATAAAGAAAAGTGAACACAGCCCAGGAACCTGTGGGAAACCATCAAGCAGACCTACCTACACATTTTGGAAGTTCAAAGAGAAGAGAGAAAGAAACAGAGTATTTAACAAAACAGTTATCAAGAATGTCACAAATTTTAGGAAAAAACACCCAAGAAGCCCAAGAAACTCCAAGTAAGATAAACTCATAGAAACACACACAAAGATACACGCTTATTAAACTGTCTAAAACAAAGACAATCTTGAAAGCAGCAAGAAAAGTGACTAGTCAAAAACTAAGGACTGTCACTGATAATCAGCGGATTTCTGTTTTTTTTGAGATGCAGTAGCACTGTATTTTATGAACATATACACCCAAATATAAAAGCATACTGGTGAGCACTAGACTGTTCTTGGAAGCTCTAATTTTTATCTATAGCCAGTGCTATATAAAAGACCACAATTGTGTTGTATTACATTTGGATGACAGAAAACTCTGAAATGATGTTGGTTTTTCTTACTTTTTCCTCCTAGAATGCCCCGAGTCTAAAAGGGTATGAAGCAGCCTCCCCCAAACAGATACACAGAAACAACTGAGATACTGCCTTTGTCTTTATGAAGATACAAAATACCTCAGAGACAGAAAGTTCTAAATCAAAAGCCTTATTTTTTACAATAAATATTTCTGATAAAAAATACACTGATGATCATTCCCCCAAACCAAACATATGCTTAAGATTCATGCTGAGATATCAACTGATTTTCCTTTCTTTTTAAACAGCTCATTGTTACACAGTTAACATGAAGAAACCATTAGCACTCTAGAATAAAACTTGTTGTGCAGTATTAATCAATCATGGAATCACTTAGGTATTGCTGTGAGATTTTTTAAGGAATCAGAGAGACTGATGGGGTTCAGGAGGATATTTATTATTTAGGTGCACTGGCCCAGTTGGATTAACATCCAAAGGATTGAGGGCTGAACAAAGAGTTACCTTTTAAGCATTTCCTGGGGGTGGGAGGAGATCTGTGCAGCAGGAAGCATATTACAGAAGTGAGAAACAATGACAGCTATTCAATTAACTGAGACATGCATTACATCACTTCTTACTTTTCAAGGAATAACATGCTTTGCGACTTGAGTGTATCTGTCTAGTGACCTTGTAGCTGCACAGCTAGAGAACCAGGGTCTTCACCATGCCTGGGAAAGGAGGAGAGATAAGGCTCACCAGCCACAGAAAAACAGGCAGTTACTTTTTAAAGGATTCCAGCTCTTTCTCTTCCTTAGGGGAAATTGGGTTTTCTTACATACAACTGAGTTTTTGCTTACACTCTTTAATTTCTTTTAATTCCTGTTCCAGTATAAACATCTAAGTTATAAGGTTTATAAAGTGTAGTTTTTAGGTTCAGTTGGAGTATTTTTATTTAATAGGTTAAAATTCTTGAAACACTGTTTTTTTTTTTTTCTTTTTTGGAGAGAGAGTCTTGCTCTGTCACCCAAGCTGGAGTGCAGTGGCCGGATCTCAGCTCACTGCAAGCTCTGCCTCCCGGGTTCACACCATTCTCCTGCCTCAGCCTCCCGAGTAGCTGGGACTACAGGTGCCCACCACCTCGCCCGGCTAGTTTTTTATATTTTTTAGTAGAGACGGGGTTTCACTGTGTTGGCCAGCATGGTCTTGATCTCCTGACCTTGTGATCCGCCTGCCTCGGCCTCCCAAAGTGCTGGGATTACAGGCTTGAGCCACTGCGCCCGGCCGAAACACTGTTATATGCAGAAACTCCCTTCAAAACAAAACAAACTACCTTACATTTGCCATTAAAGTTTCTTGATGCCTGCTTTTATGTGTACGCCACCCTCCAGGAAACTACATGTTCAGCTATCCAGAAGCCTGTCTTCTTGGTTTTCTAAGGAGGTTTCATTACATAGGCATGATTAAATAATCTACTGGCCACCAGCGGTCAACTTGAGCTTCAGCTGCTCTCCCCTTCTAGAAACTGCTCCTGGGGCTAAGAGTACCAACCCTCTAATTGTCAGTGGTGGGTCTTTGTTCTTAGAGGTCCCAAGATGGTGGCAGGCTGCTCCCAAGATGGCAGCAAGCCTTCTGTTCTTTGACCTGTAGTTTTTGGCCTCACAGATTTTAAGGAATGGAACCTTGGGCCACGCAGTGAGTGTTATAGCTCTATTAGAAGCCATGGCTCATGGAAGAGAACCGTGTAACCCAGCGACTAGTGTTCAGCTTGATTAGGGCTGAACCCAGGCACTTGGCTGCGCAAGAACAATGGCAAGTCTCTAGCCCAATCAGGAGTAGCAGTGGGTGCCTCCCTGGATCAGAAGCGCAGTGGATACCCTGCCAGATCTGGAGGGGTGGAAGTCGAAATGTTGGGTCTGCAATGGCAGCATTCAGCAGTGGTGGAAGGCGAGTGGAAGCTTAGTTTGAGCCAGAACAAACGCAGACCAGAAAAGTGTGCAGTTGTGAGATTTAACAGAGTGAAAACAGATCTCCCATACAATGGGAAGGGACCCAAACAGGGTTGCCACTGCCAATTTGAATGCCTGAGTTTATACCAGATCATTGTCCCTCCCCTCTATGCTCTCAGGCGATAGATGATTTAACTATTTCTTTATCTCCTGCTTTTAGCCTAACTGGTATTTTAGTGAGTTCTCTTTACTCCCTGATTGATCAGGAGTAAGTTGAGCTACAAGCCCTATTTAAAGGTGGGTTCAGTGACCTTTCCCAGATAGGCTTAGGAATTGTTAGTTGGCCTAGGAAATCCAGCTAGTGCTGTCTCTCATAATCATGTTTTCCTCTTTCCACTCAACACTAGAATATAAAGAGACAGCACTTTGGTGACTCCAAAGGAGTCTACTCCAGGAAAAAGGGACAAACACCAAACACATTTCACAAGCTCACATCTACCAAAAAGAAAACCCCAGTGATACAGGAGTTAAGAAAAAATTACTCAGGCAGATAGTAAGGGTGTTGGAGTCCTTGATAAGGCTTTTCTTCTTCATGAAAAGCAGCCCCAAATCATTTTCCAACAAAGAGCAGCCTGTAAGGTAGAGTTGCAGACATAGACAAGCAAGCTGGAAGCTTGCACAGGTGAAGGCAGGCAGGAACAAGGGCCTAGGCATTTTCAAGATGGTGGCTCCATCTTACCTTCTCTGCCAGCCAGTATACAGTAAGGAACAGACAAGATAGCTCCAATCAACTGGAACAGCCCCATTTGCATAATAACCTTAGGGTGGGGCCTCTGGACACAGTGGCTCACCCCTGTAATTCCAGCAACTTTGGGAGGCCCAGGTGGGAGGATCACTAGGTCAGGAGTTCGGTAACAGCCTTGCCAACATGGTGAAACCCTATCTCTACTAAAAATACAAAAATTAGCTGGATGTGGTGGTGTGCACCTGTATTCCCAGCTACTGGCTACTCAGGAGGCTTAGGCAGGAGAATTGCTTGAACCTGAGAGGTGGAGGTTACAATGAACCAAGATTGTGCCACTGCACTCCAGCATGGGGGACAGAGCAAGACCCCCTCTCAAAAAAAAAAGAAAAGAAAAGATAAAAAGATTAGGGTGGGGCAAGCAGCCTTCCTTGCACACTATGTAAACATCATACCTGATCAAACCAATCTGTGAGTCCTATGTAAATCAGACACAGCCTCCTCAAACTGGGCTAGAAAATCCAGTGCATGGGCTGCCAGCCAGTCCTTTCTCCTTGGAGACCCCTCTCTCTATAGAGACAACTACTTCTCTTTCTCTCCTTTTCTATTAAACCTCCACTCCTAAACACCTTCGGTGTGTCTGTGCCCTAAATCTTCCTGGCGGATGACCATGAGCTCCAGGGTGTATACACCAGACAACACAGCTGTTTCACCAGGACCAGAGTGTTCAATTGTTGAAATGTTCAGAGTTAAAATAAATTTTTCCCTTTTCCAAAATCATTTATTTCATAACAAGACAGTACAGGTCGACCATTCCTAATACAAACATCAGAAATTTTCTCTAATCTGAAACTTGAGTGCTGAGATGACACAAGTGAAAAACTCCATCCCTCAGTCCTTAACACAATCTTTGTTTCATGCACAAAACTATTAAATATACAAAATTACCTTCATGAAGGTAGATGAAAAATGAATTTCCTGTTTAGACTGGTTTCCCATCACCAAGATATGCAAACATTCTAAAACCCAAAACACTTCTGAGTCCCAAGCATTTCAAATAAAGGATACTCAATCTGTATTTCTTAACTTACAAGACCAATACTATTCACCTAACAAAGCTAGACAAATATTTTTCCAAAAAAAAGGAAGGAGGGAGGGAGGGAGGGACTGAGGGAGGGAGGGAATTAAAAGGTAAGGAGAAAGGAAGGGAAGGAGGGAAGGAAGGGGAAAGGGAAGGGGAAAGTAGAGACCAACACAATACATTTTAACAATGAAGACTAAGGTCTGATAGTTTTATATTGCCCAAATTCCTGTCTAAGGGGTCTGGGGAGTCATTCCCTACAAATCATAAATCCTCATCAGATGGGTTTTATTTAACCCTATATATTGTGACTTACTTTCCAGTATGACTCTGGCATAACATTACAATATAAGGAAGAGTATCAAAATGTTTTACCCCAAAACATGTTTCTTAGCCATATCTTGAAACAGCTCTGCAGCTTTCCTTTGAGGGAGAAAATATGCATCTGTAAAAAATCTCTATTAACATAGCTAAGTGTTTTTCTTCCAAGTCCTGTTAATTCTAAAGAGATTAAAGGTCTAGCACCTTTTCAAGATCTGAACAGGAAACATTTGTCATTTATCGTTTCTAAGGGCAGCCACTGTAAAAAGACTTCAAAAGAACCTTGATCTCCACAATCTTTTATCTTAACCTGCACATGTGCTTTCTATGATCCTAGGTCTTTCAATAAAATCAACTGTCAACCAGAAAATGTTCAAATTCACCGATACCCTGGAAGCCCCTGTCACCCACTTTTGAGTTGTCCCACCTTTCTGGACCAAACCAGTATTTCGTAAATGTATCTGACTGACGTCTCATGCCTCCCTAAAATATATAAAACCAAGCTGCACCCCAACCACCCTGGGCATATGTTCTCAGGACCTCCTGAGGGCTGGATCATGGGCCATCCTCACTCATATTTGGCTCAGAATAAACCTCTTCAAATATTCTACAGAGTTCGATTCTTTTCATTGACAACAATATACATCCAAACATCCTCAATAAAATACTAGCAACAAATACAACAGCATATTAAAAATACAAGGTACCATCATGAACTGCGGGATTTATCAAGAATGTAAGGGTGTTTAAACATATGAATTGATTCTTAATCTATTGTTAAAAAACCTCTGAACCAGACCAATTCCATCTTGAACAGGGGTTAGGTAAAATAACGCTGAGACCTTCTGTGCTACATTCCCAGAGGGTTACGCATTCTAAGGCAAAGGACGAGACAGACGTTGGCAGAAGATACAAATCATAAAGACCTTGCTGATGAAACAGGTTGCAGGAAGACAGCCAGCTAAACCCCACCAAAGCCAAGATGGCAATGAGAGTGACCTCTGGTTGTCCTCATTGCTGCAGTCCCACCAGCACCATATTAGTTTACAAATGCCATGGCAATGTCAGGAAGTTTACCCTACATGGTATAAAGATGGAAAGCATGAATAACCCACCCCTTGTTTTGCATATAATCAACAAATAACCATACAAATGGGTAAACAGCAGCCCTTAGGGTTGCTCTGGCTATGGAGCAGCCATTTTCTATTCCTCTACTTTCTTTTCCCCCGCCCCTCCCGCACCCCTTCCCGAGGGAGTCTTACTCAGCCACCTAGGCTGCAGTGCAGTGGTGCAATCTCGGCTCACTGCAACCACCGTCTCCCGGGTTCAAGCGATCCTCTGTCTCAGCCTGTCAAGTAGCTGAGATTAGAGGCACCTGTCATCATGCCCCGCTAATTTTTGTATTTTATGACAGACCAGGTTTCACCAGGTTTGTCGCGCTGGTCTTGAACTCCTGACCTCAAGTGATCCACCCGCCTCAGCCTCCCAGAGTGCCAGGATTACAGGCATGAGCCACCACACCCAGCCTATTCCTCTACTTTCTTAATAAACTTTCTTTTACTTTATGGGCTCGCCCTGAATTCTTTCTTATGTGAGACTGAACAGTACTCCCTTATGATCTGGATCAGGAACTTTTTGCAGTAACAACATCATCAGAAATACAATAAAGAAAATAACAAGGCTATCTCAATTGATTCAAAAAAATTATTCAAACTAATGTAAACACCTTTTCAGAATAAAACTGATTTCAAAAACTAGGATATAGAAGTGTCTCAACTGCATAAAGGCCATATATGAAAAACTAATAGCTAACACAGTCACAGGTATTTGAACCAGAGCGACTCCCACAGGAAGCCCACAAAAAATGCAGGTCACAAAGACTGCTGATAAAACAGGCCGCAGTAAAGAACCTGGCTCATCATACACTAATTATAAAGCATTAGCTTGCTAAAAGACACTCCCACTAGCGCCATATCACTTTACAAATACCACAGGCACCATCCAGAATTTACCATATACAGTTCAAAAAAGGGAGAAAAAGGGACACTCCCAGGTGGGCTGGGAGCGGGGAGTAGCAGATTCCCACCCCTTTTCCAGAAAATCCATGAATAATCCACCTGTTTAGCATAAATAAACCTTGTTTCGCATGTAATCAAGAAATCACCATAAATATAACCAACTAGCAACTCTCAGGGCTGCTCTGCCTACAGAGTAGCCATGCTTTTGGTTCCTTACTTCTCTATGAACTTGCTCTCACTTTACTCTGTGGACTTGACCCAAATCCAGGAACCCTCTCTAGGGGTCTGGATCAGGAATAACAACATCACTAAATGGTGAAAGATTAACAGTTTTTCCTAAATCAGGAACAAGATAAGTATGATTGCTCTTACTACTACTAATCAAGGCAGTAGAGCAGTTAGGCAAAAAAGGGAAGATATAAAATTGGTCCAAAAAGGAAAGACAGAAGTAAAACTATGTTATCTGCAAGTGACATGATCTTACTGTAAAAAAAACCCTCTAATCCATAAAGAAATTTAACAAAATTACAGGATGAATAAAATCAATACAAAGTTAATTAGTTGTGTTTTGATATAGTAGCAATGAATATCCCAAAAGAAAATTAAGAAAACAATTCCATCCACAAGAGCAGCAAAAAGAGCAAGTTAGCACTACAGTACTTAGAAATAATTTAGCAGAAAAGAAATCAGAGTGTTGAAGAAATAAACAGAAACTAAGTAAATGAAAAGACATATCCCATATTCATGACTTGGAAGACTTAATACTGTTAAGTGGCAATCACTTTTTTTTTTTTTTTTTGAGACAGAGTCTCGCTCTGTCACCCAGGCTAGAGTGCAGTGGCCAGATATCAGCTCCCTGCAAGCTCTGCCTCCCAGGTTTACGCCATTCTCCTGCCTTAGCTTCCCGAGTAGCTGGGACTACAGGCATCCGCCACCTCGCCCGGCTAGTTTTTTGTACTTTTTAGTAGAGATGGGGTTTCACTGTGTTAGCCAGGATGGTCTCGATCTCCTGACCTCGTGATCTGCCCGTCTTGGCCTCCCAAAGTGCTGGGATTACAGGCTTGAGCCACCGTGCCCAGCTGGCAATCACTCTTTTGAGAGAGATTCAATGCAATCTCCAACTTAAAATTTATATAGATTTCTATAAAACCTAGAAAGGTCTAAATAACTTTGAAAACAAATAAAAACCTATGCAAAACCAAAACACAAACGAACAAAAGAAAAATCCCAACAAAGTTGAAGGACTTACATTCCAATGTACTACTACAAAGCTAAAGTAATCAGGAGTGTGGCACTGGCCTAAGGACAGGCATATAGACCAAAAGAATGTAATTTTAGAGCCTAGAAACAATCCCTTGTATCTTCAACAAGGTGCCAAGACCACTTAATGGGGGTAAGACCACTCTATTCATAATGATGGGAAAGCTGGATATCCACATTCAAAAGAATGGAGTTGGACACTTTGGCTTCAATCATTCACAAAAATCAACCCCAATGGGATGAAAGACCTAAAATTAAGAACTATAAAAATATAAAATTTTTAGAAAACAATGTAGGAGAAAATATCTTTTGCTCTGGATTTCCCAACGATTTCTACCTTGAGGATGAAAGAAATACAGGCAACCAAAAAAGACATAAACTTCATGAAAATTAAAAACTTCTGTGCATAAAAGAACATTAACAACAGAGTGGAAATAAATCCTGGAGAATAGGAGAAAATGTCTCTAAATCATTAGTCTGGTAAGGAATTAATATCCAGAATGTATATGGAAACCCACTACAAAAAATAATCAAATTCAATAATGGTATAAAAACTGGAATACACACTTCTCTAAAGCAGATACACAAGTGACCAATAATATCACAAGAGCCGATGCTCAATATCACTACATTAGTCAAGTCATGAGGAAAATGTAAATATAAATCACAATGAGGTTCCATCTTATATACATTAGGATGGCCATTAACAAAAGTGAAAATAGTGTGGGAGAGGATGTGGAGAAACTTAAGCCTCTGTAAAGTGATGTTGGGAGTGTAAAGTGCTGAAGCCAATGTTTAAAAAGTTCACCCGATCTTTAAAAAGTTAAACACAACTTACCCTATGACCCAGCATATCCATTTCTAGAAATAGACTCAACAGCTCTGAGAACAGGAACTAAGGGATTCGTGCTCATAGTAATATTCACAATAACAATACTCAATAGTTAAAAGGTAGAAATAATCCAGGTGTCTATCAACAGACCGATGTATAAAAATATCTAGTATACACATACAAGAGAGTATCCCCTGAAAATGAATCAAGTTTTCTGACCATGCTACAATATAGATGAATCTTTAAAACAGTATGCTAAGCTAACAAGCTAGATACAAAGGCACAAATTTGTGTGGTTCCACTTATATGAGGTACCTAAAATAGTAAACGCATAGAAACTGAATAAATATTTTAAGTTACTATAGATTGGAGGATAGTGAAAATGGGAGTCATTGATTAAAAGAATTTGTTAGAGGGTGAAAAAATATTTTGAGGGTGATAAAATATTTTTGAGATAAAGCAGTAATGACTACACAATATTGCAATCATTCGACATATGCCAGTCATAACTGCACAATATTGTGCAATTAATGCCAATGAACAAAGCTAACTTAAAAAAGAGGTTAAACTGGCTAATTTTGTGTTATGTATATAATTACATGTTTTACCACAATAAGAAATGTCCAAAAAAAAAAAAAAAAATCAGTGCTGGCATCTTGCAGAGACAAACGTTTAGGTGAAGTGGAAACATATTTTTTAAAAAACTCCTCTACACTTCAAGGTGTTACATGAGCAAGTAAAAGGGTTCCTTCCTTCACTTCTGGAAAAAAAATTTTCTTTAGAAGTCATTCATTTCTGCTTGAAATGGTAAGGTAAGCTTTCCTTCAAATTAAATATAAAAATCACATACTTGCTTGGAAAGTGCAATAGTAAGTCAATGATGAAGGTCTGCCAGGCTTTTTCTTTACTAAGTGCATCCAATGCTGTTGTCAGTAAAGCAAAATATAAGGTCATCACTTCCAGTGCTTCAACGCAAACTTGTTCATCTTCCACCTACAGCTCATTGCTTCCATTGGTGGTCTGCAAAATTAGAATCAGGAGCAAGTTACCTAGAGACATATTCAACAGGAAATTCACAAACTCTCTAGTTACCATTTACAATTGCCTACTCGGTAAAGACCATGCAGCCTCAGACTCTTCACTTGTGGCTACAGAAGCTCTTTGGGATATACTCCAAGTGGGATTTAAGAAGCACATTCAATGGTAGGTACTCCTCACTTTTTATGTTCTTCTGGATGTGAGTGATCTGCTTCAATCATAACTGCTACTATAGAATCACTTTGGCACTGTGGTTTGGGTCTTTGACTAGTTCTATCGTAGAGCCTACCTGCAGGTCATTTTATTCAAAAATCGATCATAATACAAATGTTCAGGAAGCCCATGGAAGACTTCTGCAACCTGAAACATAACCAACTAGGTAGCTAATAATTTTTAATCTGCCACTATCCATCAAAATGTAACTAAGACTTATATATCTGGAACAGAATAACCATTCAACTATTCCAAAAAGGGAAGTTGTATAATGCCATGACTCACGTTCTCCTTTTAACTACACTAACATATATTTAAACCCACTAATGTATATTTTAACGGAGACCATCAGGGTTCTATAGGGGTAGGTAAATACCATAGATGTCAAAGAGCTAAACACAGTCTTATTTCTATAAATAGCTTGCTTAATGTACCAGAACGCTGGTGATAATACCTAAATGGTAGACATTCTTCCTGCTTTTGAGTGTTCTAAAAGAACCAAGTAAAATTCATTAATTGATTGACTGAGACAGAGTCTTGCTCTGTTGCCCAGGCTTGAATGCACAGGCATGATCTCCACTCACTGCAACCCTCTGCCTCCTGGGTTCAAGTCATTCTCATGCCTTAGCTGCCCACATAGCTGGGATTACAGGTCTGTGCCACTGCGTGGAGCTAATTTCTCCCCTTTCCCCATCCCTCACCCGCTGGAGAGATGGGGTTTCACCACGTTGACCAGGCTGGTCTCGAACTCCTGACCTCAGGCAATCTGCCTACCTCGGCCTCCTACAGTGCTGGGATTAACAGGCGTGAGCCACTGTGCCCGATGCCAAGTAAAATTTAAATGCCATAATTCCCAAAGAGACAATTAACCAAAAATTTACACAGGACAAAATCATGAAGAATGAAGAACTAAAGAAAATGGGGAGAGGTGGATTCATTACAGTATAACTATATTTGAGTCAATGAGAAGTCTTTTTAAAAAGGAGGAAAAGAAAGCTGCCTCATGGCAGGCTCCTATTTTATTTTCAGAATAAAACTACGTATTTATAAGTACATATATATATAAGTACTACATATATATTTATAAGTAGAAATTAATTTTAAACTATTAGATACAAGCGACTTGGTCTATAAGGTGACAGAAATGATGAAAATTTAATCACATGTACAATCAAGCAACATTTTCTTAAAATCGATTTCTGTAATAATTCTTACCATTTCATAAATTTTAGTTATCTCTTCATTTGGGCTAAATGCTAGTCCTAATGCCCCACATGCTGATGCCCAGATAATTTTCTGTATAGCTCTAATTACACAAATATCAGGCATATATCTTGAAGCCTGCAGAAAAGAAAGAAATAATTAAAAGTGCTGACAGAATGTTAAAGTGAATAATCAGGAAAACAAAACATGTCTCTTTGTGAAAGAAGTGGAAATGGCAGTAAAAGTAAACATCATCAGACCTGCCTTTAAAGACAAAAGTTCCCTCAGTCTCATTTTTAATATCATAACATTAAGTCAAAAAACGACTTCCCATATGAAGGGAACATACAGCAATATCCACAAAGTATGCTTCAGGTTCAAGTCTCATATAGCTTTGTCCTATTTTTCATAAAATTTTAAAAATAAAAACAAATTACTTAGTCATGCTATGCAAAGATGTTTATCCAAGAGATACAAAAACATACGTCCACAGAAGCACTATGACTTGATGAGCTTCCTAAAAATTTTATTCACAACAGTCAAAATTAGACTGTTGTGAATAATCCAAATGTCCATCAACACATGAATGAATTAGCAACATGTAAAGTAACCATACATGGACTACTACCCAAAGTGAAATAAGCTGCACACATATATAACAACATGGATGACTTTCACAATTTTGCTGATAGATATAAGCCAGACCCAAACGGTACAACGTATACGATTCCATTTATGTAAAATTTAAGAGAATAAACATCACAAGAAAACTTCTGGAGCCAATGTAAACATCCTATTCCTTGCGCTTGTGTGAGCAGTTTAAACATATACTAAAACTTATTTGATCTAGTTTGTGCAATGTAAATTATAACACAAAAAGCTTATTTAAAAATTTCAAAATCGCTGAAGCTGTACTATTAATATTAGCAGCTATCAGGTCAAAGATAACCTTATGAAATTTTAAATAAATAAATTGAGATACAGACTGAACTGTTTTGGGTCTACAATATTTAGCCTCAAATTCTCATAGCTTAATTTATTTATGTGTTAAGAAGAGATCATTCAGGATCCCAGAACTGTGAAAATTTCATACTAACCTCATCAGCTATTTGCTGAGCAAGAAGTACTGACTTTTTCTAAGTATGCACTCAGATGATGGATTAGGAATGCTCTGAAGAGCACTTTGTAGCACCACTGCTTGATCATGAGTAGCTTGGTTAATCTGAAAAATGTGAATCATTTTACCTCCAATGAAAAAACTGTATATCATAATCCCTAAAATTTTTACATTAAAAAATTTTTTACTCCTCATGCATCACCACTTCTTCAGGATGTTATTCCTTCACTTATCCCCTGTAGAGTTTATGGGGGTTTGCATAAAAATTATTTCACATTGCCAACATTATGGAACTGTCCTTCAAAGTAACAGAGGTGCGGAAGTGTTTACCCAAGAGATATAAAAGCATATATCCACAGAAGCTCTATGATGTGTTGATGAGTTTCCTAACAGTTTTACTCCCATTAGGCAAAACTAGAAATAATCCAGATGTCCATCAATAGACAAATGTTAACAAAATGTGGAATTACCATACCTTGAATAGTGAACATTACTCAGAGTGAAATAAATTACATACATAGTGACACCCTGGAAACTCCAATTTGAGATGAACTCTATTATTCTTTCTGCACTTGGGCTCATATGCAGAGACAAATGATACAACATGTCTCTGGGTAGAAACTTCTCCTGGCCCTTTTTGCCACACGTGACTAGGCCTACCATAATACAGGACTATGGAGATACCAGGAAACTATCCTTTAAAATCTACAAACTTAGTCTTTAGGATGCTCCTTATTTTGCCCAAGGCTGATTATGCCACCTGCATTCTAATGCTCATTTCACAGACAGGCTAAAAGTTTCTCACAGCTTAACCTACCATCCTCTCTATGGCTGTTATTTGCACAGTAAAGTTTCATTTTATTTTATTATTTTAATTTGAGAAGGAGTCTCACTCTGTCACCCCGGATGGAGTGCAGTGGTGAAATCTCGACTCACTACAACCTCTCCCTCCTGGGTTCAAGTGATTCTCCTGCCTATGCCTCCCGAGTAGCTGGGATTACACACACACATCACCACACTCAGCTAATTTTTGCATTTTTAGGAGAAACAGCATTTCACCATGCTGACCAGGCTGGTCTCGGACTCCTGACCTCACATGATCTTCCCCCCTAGGCCTCCCAAACTGCTGGGATTACAGGCATGACACACCGCAACTGGCCCAAAGTTTTAAAAAAGTTTAAAAAAATCATATTAAAACAGATATTTTAAGAATTTCAAGAGTCTGGGGGAGGTATTACTGCAATTGTCAGGCGGGCAAAGCGTTAAGACCGAACAGATCAAATGCTTCCAACCACTGTTTCCAACTTCAACCAATGAATTTTAAAATTTATCTGTTACGTACATATTATTTCCATTTTTAAATACATTTTTCACAAATGATTTGCCAAGTGATACTACATACAATTTCATACACAAAAACACTAATATTGCAAAGGTGGTAAAAATATAGTTGCCAAGTCAGCAGCTTCACTGAATTAAAAACCTCAGCTGGCTGGACACGGTGGCTCATGCCTGTAATCCCAGCACTTTGCGAGGCCGAGGCGGGTGAACTACTTGAGGTCAGGAGTTTGAGACCAGCCTGCCCAACATGGTGAAACCCATCTCTAGTAAAAATACAAAAATTAGCTGGGTTTGGTGGCATGCACCTGTAGTCCCAGCTACTCAGTATGCTGAGGTAGGAGATTCACTTGAACCCGAAAGGAGGACAGAGCTTGCAATGCACCAAGATGCAGTCACTGCACTCCAGGCTGGCGATGGAAAGAGACTCCATCTCAAAAATAAAAAGAGACTCTATCTCAATGAAAAAACAACAAATTCTCAGATTATGGTTATCATCTTGGACCAAGCTACTTCATGGCTCCAGGTCTCAATTTTCATTTACAAAATAGAAACTAATAGCCGAGGCTCAACAAATACAGCTATGTTCGTGATTAATGGAGATAAAGCATAGTAACTAGCATACAAGAGCTTGATATATTTTGACCATCATTATCCAATAAATTAATCTGCATGCAGAAAGAAATTACGTAAGGTGAGGTGTACATTGCATCTGTAGCAATAGCTGGTTTATAGTAGATATTAAGTAGATATATAATATCAATTACTTGTTGAATAAAAAGTTACACAATGCTTTAAAACTGCAAATTGAATTTTGCTAATCTAACTAGAGTTTTTCATGTCAGCAAGGTCTTGTGTCACTTGTTCTCACACTGAAATTGTCTTGTTACCATTACTGTTGATACAATAACTCTCCAAAAAGGATTAGGAATGCCCCAAAGTGCAAAAATAATTTACTCTAATACTGGCAGAACCAAATATTATCTATTCAAAACTTGTCCATGGAAAGTAATTATGGTAATTAAGGAATAATAAGCGTGGAATGTGCAAAAAGTAAATCTTACTTAATAGTACAAAAAGTTTTTAAATCTATGAGAGAAACCCCCTAAGAATTTTCTTTGCATTTTCCAATTTCTTAAAATGTAACCCTCTTGTACGTATTGTAGACAGTGGTACATTAAACATATTTTAAGGACTAATTTTCCTTAAGCTCCTTACTAGGATATGATTAGAGATTAATATATATCTCTGTGTCCTCTGGTAGCATATATCTTAAACATGTACACAGAAAGAAATGTGTAAAAAGATACAAAAAATATCGTTTGTATTTCAGTAAACTCCTACAACAAGGACCATAATAAGAACCCTACCTCTTTTTATATAAATATGCATGAAGCCCATGACATATAAAGCAATAAAACTTACTCAGGATAGAGACAGAGCTTTGTAAATTATTATCTAAATTGACATGCACAAGACCACTTCTTATTTTCTTTTTTTTTTGGATGAAACATTTCAAAAAATATATAAAAGCAGAGAAAATATAATAAATCCTCAAATACCCATTATCTAGTGTCAATAACTATTAACAAAAGTTTAAACTGCTTCAACCAACTCCCCAAGAAACAAACACAGAATTATACTACCCCAGAATTATTTTGAAGCAAATCTCCAACATTTTATTTTAGGTCAATTATGACAGCATGACTTATACCCAAAATAAACTTAATTAATCTAGAATATACAGATTATCCAGACACTATCCAAATTTCCCTGATTAACACCTCACACATACCTAAACATAATAATCTGTATTATTATTACACGAATTAGTAAAACCATCCTTTATAACATAAGTGAACTCAATGTTAGTCAGAATTGAATTCATCTTCTGCATCCAATCTAAGCACTTCTTGAGAACTGCTAGTGATGCTGTTCAAGTCTAACAGCAAAGCAGAAAGAGATTCATAGTCGTGGTGGCAAGAGAGGTTTGCTGCATGGCAATTATATACTCTCCTTTATAATTAACTGTCTTTATGTATCTTTCTCGTATGATTTAACAAAAGATTCAGGTGAAGTTTCCATTAAACAACTGAAAGTAAAAAAGGACTTAAAGAGACTGGAGAGTTCACTCAAAGTAGTATAGTCAGTAGTCAATCTTTACATTTTAAAAACAAATACAACTTAATAGAAAAAAACCCTTAAGATAACATGCTATCTGTTGAATTATTTCTATCATCTACTTAAAAGACACAGAGTTTATATTGATTAAATATTAAGGACTAAATATTTTTAAAAGTTTCTAAACATTTATTACTGGTATTATGGGGTCTGTACCATCTACAACTGGCTGACAAGCTTCCGCTACAGCTCGAACATGGCCATAGCCAATGGCAGTTAACAACAGTTTGGCTATTTTAAGAGCATTTAAATAAACACCCCTTCGAGTTTCCGTATCTGTATTTGGCAAGAAGTTATTTCTTATTAGCATACTCAGTATAAGGGGTAAGCCACCACTTTTCAAGAAGTGAACTTGAAAGTCAGAGGACCCATCAGTTAGAGGTGCACCAGCAGGCATTAACAAGGCATAAACTACCTGGAATAAAAAAAAAAAAGAGACTCTATTAAAAGGGATTTTAAAAAATAACTTAGTAACATCTATTTCTCCTCTCATCACTGCTAAGAAATTCTTGACTATTTTAAAAACTTCCTTTACAGTCTTATCAGTGTTCTTGACATTACCATATAATATAAAAATTATATTTTTGCAAAGGCAAAAACCAACCTCTGTTACGTACAGAACTTGGGAGGCAGAAGGACCAAAGAAAAGAGAGTCAAGAGGTGGACTAAGTTTGCCTTCTCCAACTTTTGCATGGTCCAAACAAACAGCTTGTAATTTTTCTACAGTTGTTCTATCTGCAAAGGAAAAAAGACACAGACTAAAATAAAATGTAACTCATGTGCTGTTAACGTTTCACATTTGCCGAAGAGTATTATTTTACATAAATAAAAATTATATCCACAAATCTCAATTAAGCTGAGATCAAATATTGTAATTTATAACTAGAACTGGACTGACTGATTAATGATCGATCAGGACTCCTTAACTGCCAACATAAAATATGAAGGGAAGCGTTTCCTATCCAGAGACTTCAAGTCAATATATCCTCCTTCATCCACTGGAGACAGAGAGGAAAAAAAAACAAAAAACAAAAAACAAAACCAAACAATGGAAAGAGAATACAAGCATTGACCACATATAACTGAATAATAAAATGACAAATAATCAATTAAAAATGAGCAAAGGATGTTAACAGACATTTCTTCAAAAATAGATAAATGGCTAGGAAGCAAATGAAAATTGCTCAGCATCATTAGCCATCAAAGAAATGCAAACAAAACCATATTAACATATCACTTTAACACCAGTAGAATGGATAGTCATATTAAAAAAACACTTTTAAGTAGTATTGGTGAAGACGCGGAGAAACTGTAACACTCTGACCTTACTGGGAGGATTGTAAAGCGGAACAGTCACTTTGGAAAAACTTAGTAGTTTCCAATAAGTTAAACATAGAGTTACTGTCATCCAGCCATTTGAGTCCCAGATAAACAACCCAGAGAATGCAAACATAAGTCCCCAACAAAACTTGTACACAAATATTCAAAGTATTGTTCATAGTAGTCGAAAGTTGAAAACAACCTAACTGTCCATCAACAGATGAGCAGATCAACAAAATCTAGTATACACAAACCATGCTATATTATTCAGCCTTAAAAACGAAACAATTTTGCCACATGCTAAAACATGATGAACTTTTGAGGACACTACTGCGTGAAATAAGCTAGTCACAGAAAGAAAAATACTGTGCTATTTCACTTACATGAGCTACGGAGAGTATTAAAACTCAGAAAGAGAAAGTAGAATGATGACTGTGAGGGCAGGGGAGCAGGAAAAAATAGAAGAGTTGTTTTTAGTGCGTACCAAGTTTCAGCTTCATGAAAAGAAAAAAAATTCTGGAGATTGGTTGCATAACAATGTGAAAACACTTATTACTGACGAACTCTACAATTTAAAATGGTTAAGATGATAAACTGTATGGTAACTTTTCCACAATTTCTTTTAAAAAGTGAATTGCCTGCTGATGATAATAGTCAAGGCATGTAAGCCCAGTTTGAGAAATATTGTACAAAACTGGTCTTTTTCAATAGTGTCAATGTCATCAAAGGTGTTATAATTCCTGATACTGATAAATTCTTCTGTGGTTATATAAGAGAATGTTCTTGTTCTAAGGCAACACACTGAGACAGTTAGGTAAAAAGACATAGGTTATCTGTAACTTCTCCTCCAAATGTCAGAAGAATTAATTATATGGAGAAAGAATGAACAGCAGGTGTGGCAATGTTTAAACAGGTGCAGAATCTGGAAGGGTGTATGGAAGCAGTCTGTATTATTCATGATGACTTTGACACTATTATAATGTCAAAAGTTGGTTATATTTTAATAGAAGAAAAAAAAAGTTTCAGTGGACCGGGGCGACCATGCAGAAAAGAGGAAACCAAGCAAAACTCAGTAATTGCACTGGAGAAATAAGCTTGCTTGTTGTATAACACATTTCTGTAACACCAATTAGCTCATATCCAATCCAATTGGCAAAGAGGGTCATAATGTTAGTATAATGTGTAAGCTAAGCTTGGTAGATGGGAAGCCCTCCTCGGCAAGAATAGCCAGAGAATAGAAGTACAACCTTCAGATAGAAAGCCATTAGCTTGAGTGCTACATACGTAAAAGCTTTCAGCTCTACTTTAGGAAATTAAAAGGGAAGACCTATTCCCATCCTTGCAATGCTCTCAGCTCACATCAGCTGCTGACGCTTTTTATGTTCCACCTACATGGCAGTCGCTCTGTTTCAGAATATTCTTTCATTCATCTGTTTTATCTCAATGCTCTTAAGCCAACAATTTCTCTTTTCATTTTGTGCATACTTAATATTTTCCAAAACAGGAGATAATCACACTGAGATATCTACCTGGGCCATCCAAATTATGCATAGTCAGTCACTCTTATTTCTAGTAGTACTCTGCTTAAATTGCATGTTGAATGGCAGCCTGGCATTAGAGGCTGAAGCCTGAGCTAAGTGAAGAGGAGATTATCTAGGCAAAGAAAAGGTTGGTAGAGAAGATAAATAATTGGTAACTAGGATTAATTAAGTAAATATATTAAAGAATAATACTCAGCCAGGTTCCTCACTCCTGGAGACAAAACTTTCATATAAGGAAAGAAAAAATAAACAAAAAGAAGCCTGTGGAACTGGACTAAAATTGGAGGTACTGATGTGATCTCATTCATAGATAGATCGATCGATAGATAGATAGACAGACAGATAGACAGACCGACCGATAAGCCTAGCTTTATTGTGCTCTGCTTCACTATGCTTTGCAGATACTGTGCTTTATACAAATTGAAGGCTTATGGTAATCCTGTGTCCAGCAAGTCTATCAGCACTATGTTTTCCATAGTGTGTGGTCATTGTGTGTCTTGTGTCACATTTTGGTAATTCTCATAGTATTTCAAAGTTTTTCATTATTATCATATCTGTTAAGTGATCTGTAACCAGCAGTCTTTGATGTTCCTATTGTAATTGTTTCGGGGCACAAGATGCTGCACCAGTATATCACAGCAAACTTAATAAATACTGTGTGCACTCTGACTGCTCCACTGATTGGTCTTTCCATATCTCTCCTTCCTTGGGTCCCCCATCCCTGATATACAATAATGCTTGAATTAGGCCATTAATAATCCTACAATGTTGTAAGTGTTCTAGTGAAAGGAAGAGTCACACATCTCTCACTTTAAATCAAAAACTAGTGATTAAGCTTAGTAAGAAAGGCATGCCAAAAGCTGAAACAGGATGAGAGCTGGATCTCTTACACCCGTTAGCCAGGCTGTGAATGCAAAGGAAAAGTTCTTGAAAAAATGAAGTGTTGCTCCACTACACACAGGAAAGATTAGAAAATGAAACAGCCTTATTGAAAAGAAGAAAGCTTTAGCTGTCTGGATAGATCAATAACAGCCATGCTGTCCATTAAGCCAAAGCCTAAACCAGAGTGAAGCTCTTACTTTCCCCAATTCTACAAAGGCTGAGAGAAAAGAAAGTTGCAGAAGAAAAGCTCAAAACTAGCAAAGGTTAGTTCATGAGGTTTAAGGGAGGAAGCAATCTCTAAAACATGAAAGTACAAGTTGAAGCACCAAGTGCTGACACTGAAGCTATAGCAAGTTAACTAGAATAGGAAGCTAAGATAATTGACAATGGTGTCTACCGTAAATGGATCTTCAGTACAAATAAAACAGCCTTGTAGTAGAAGAGGACTCCATCGAGACCTTTCTTAGCTGTAAAGGAGAGGTTAATGCCTGGCTTCTAGGCTTTATAAAACAGGCTTACTCTGTTGTTAGGGGCTAATGTCACAGGTGAATTTAATTTGAAGTCAATTTATTTACCATTCCCGAAAATCCTAGGGTCCTTAAGAATTATGCAAAATCTCCTTCATCTCTGGCCTACAAGCAAAATAGCAAAGCCTGGATGATAGCACATCTGTTTACAGGATGGCCTGTTGAATAGTATAAGCCCACTGTTGAGATCTATCATGCAGAAAAAAAGATTTTTTTGAAAGTATTACTGCTGATTGACAATGCATCTGGCTACCCAGAAGCTCTGAAGGAGATGTACAAGAAAATGAATGGTGTTTTCATTGCTTGCCGACACAAGGTCCATTATGCAGCCCATCGAGTAATTGTGAGTTTCACCTTATCAGTTAGGAATAGCTCGGTAGGGTAGCTTACACCCATAATCCCAGAGCTTTGGTAGACAAAGGCAGGCAGATCACTTGAGGCCAGGAACTTAAGACCCAGCCTGGTCAAAACAGTGAAACCCCGTTCCTACTAACGATACAATAAATAAGCTGCATGTGGCAGCACTCACCTGTAATCCCAGCCACTCAGGAGGCTAAGGCAGGACAATCGCTTGAACCTGAAAGGTGGAGGTTGCAGTGAGCCAAGAGGGTACCACTGCAATCCATCCTAGGTGACATAGTAAAACAGTCTCAAAAAAAAAAAAAGGATTACATTTTGTTTGACTATAGCTGCCATAGATAGTGATTCCCTGTTGAATCTGGGCAAAGTATATGGAAAGCCTTCTGGAAAGGAATTTCCCTTCTCGATGCCACTAAGAACATTCACGATTCATGGGAAGAGGTCAATATAACCACATTACCGGGAGTTTGGAAAAAGTTGAATGACTCTGAGACTTCAGTGGGCGAGGGAACTGCAGACACAAGTGGAATAGCAAGATAACTAGAATTAGAAGTGAAGCCTGAAGATGTGACTGAATTGCTGCAATCTCACAATAAAACTTTAACAGAGATGAACGTGCTTCATACAGCTGAGCAAACAAAGTGGTTTCTTGATATGAAATCTACTCCTGGAAAAGATATTGTTATGAATACTGTTGAGATGACAACAAAGGATTTAGAATATTACAATACATCAGCTTAGTTGATAAAGCAGGAGCAGAGTTTGAGAGGACTGACTCAAGTTTTGAAATAAGTTTTACTTGGGGTCAGATGCTATCAAATACTATCCCAAGCTACAGGGAAATCTATCCAGAAAGGACAGTCAATAGCAGAAAAATTCACTGTTGTCTCCTTTTAAGAAATCACCACAGATGTCCCCAGCTTCAGCAACCATCACCCTGATCAGTTAACAGCAGGTGATGTTGAAGCAAGACCCTTCACTGGCAAAAAGTCACAATTTGCTGAAGGCTCACTTGATTGTTACTATTTTTTAACAAAAAGTATTTTACAGACTACAGTATAGTGTAAAATAACTTGTATGCGCACAAGGAAACAAAGAAACTTCTTCAACTTGATTTATTTAGAGGTACACTTTATTGTAGTGGTCTGGTAACGGAAACCACAGTATCTCCAAGGTACATCTACAGACATATACCTATGGTAGATTTTATTCATATGTTAAGAGAGCCCATATTTTATCTTCTATGTAACATTTTACACTAAAACAATCAGTGATCAGGTAAATGGCCAATTTAGTCTTGGAGCTGGAAAACTGGTACATTTGTAGGCCAAGAAATACAAGCCATTTAATGACAGTAAGTTAAAATCAGATGCTATTTATACAAAAACAGCAATTTCTCACAGCTAAAGAAACTACTCTTTCAACTAGCAAGATCTATTGATTACTTGGTACACACAATAAACAAAAAAATCAAAATAAAACTAGCATTCCAAGGCATTTCATCATTAGATTTCAGAACTATAGAGTTAAAAACAAAGCTTCTAGAGAGAAAGTTAAGACACAACAGGCTCAGTCCTCCCAGCAACCAATATTGCTATGAAACTGCCAATGTTCTACTTTCAACTCTATGTTCAACCTACTCCAAGTAAAAAAATAGAAAAAAACAAAACAACCAAATAATAAATTATTGCACGTGGGAGAGTTTAGCTGTTCAAAAAAGTAATGTCCTAACAAAAAAATCTTAACTTCTATGTATCAATTTTTAGGAGGCTATGCTTCAGCAACATGAAGACTGACTCAAGAAAGATGTAAGACCAAGGAGAACAAAAAGACCACCAAAGGAAAAGTTATATACGTAAGTTCCAGAATGATAGCTGTGTCAAAGAGAACAAAGCACAAGGGAGCAGGAAGATGAAATGCTCCAAGAAAACATGATATAACACATTTGACCACATGAACAACTGTTTTAGGAAGTTACTGGAAGGAATATGAGAAAATATAGTAATTAACACCAAGAAAACCAATCAAATGATAAGGGCAATATTAAAATATAGTATAATCAGGTGTGAGTAACTTAGGAGATTATAGTATTTTCAAATTTCTTAAAAATGTGAACAATGCAGATAGATTTAAACAAAAACTGTGACATGACTAGAGAGGAAGGATATAGTAACATGTAAGAAATACATTTTCACAAGTCAATATTTAATATCGAAAACCTGACACACAAAAATAGCAAGGGCATAGTGCTTAGAAAAAAACTGGTATATTCAGAAATGAAAGTTAAACTTTGTAAGACCTAGTGATCCACGCCAAGATGGCTGAATAGGAACAGCTCCAGCCTCCAACTCCCAGCATGAGCAACACAGAAGATGGGTGATTTCTGCATTTCCAACTGAGGTACCAGGTTCATCTCACTGGAGAGTGTTGGACAGTGGGTGCAGGACAGTGGGTGCAGCCCAAGGAGTGAGAGCCAAAGCAGAGCGAGGCAGTGCCTCACCCAGGAAGCGCAAGGGGGAAGGGAATTCCCCTTCCAAGCCAAGGGAAACAGTGACACACAGCACCTGGAAAATCAGGTCACTCCCACCCTAACACTGTGCTTTACCAAGGGTCTTAGCAAACGGCACACCAGGAGATCATATCCCGCACCTGGCTCGGAGGGTCTCACACCCATGGAGCCTTGCTCATTGCTAGCACAGCAGTTTGAGACCTAACCTCAAGGCGGCAGAGAGGCTGGGTAAGGGGCACCCACCATTGCTGAGGCTTGAGTAGGTAAACAAAGCGGCCAGGAAGCTTGAACTGGGTGGAGCCCACTGCAACTCAAGGATGCCTGCCTGCCTCTGTAGACTCCACCTCTGGAGACAGGGCATAGCCAAACGAAAGACAGCAGAAACCTCTGCAGATTTAAATGTCCATCTGACAGCTTTAAAGAGAGTAGTGGTTTTCCCAGCACGGAGTTTGAGATTTGAGAACGGACAGACTGTCTGCTCAAGTGGGTCCCTGACCCCCATGTAGCCTAACTGGGAGACATCCTGCACTAGAGGCAGACTGACACTTCACACCTCACAGGCTGGGTACACCTATGAGACAAAGCTTCCAGAGGAACAATCAGACAGCAACATTTGCTGTTGAGCAACATTCACTCTTCTGCAGCATCCGCTGCTGATACCCAGGCAAACAGGGCCTGGAGTGGACCTCAAGCAAACTCCAACAGACCTGCAGCTGAGGGTCCTGACTGTTAGAAGGAAAACTAACAAACAGAAAGGACATCCACACCAAAACCCCATCAGTACGTCACCATCATCAAAGATCAAAGGTAGATAAAACCACAAAGATGGGGAAAAGGCAGTACAGAAAAGTGGAAAATAAAAAAATCAGAGCACATCTCGCCCTCCAAAGGAACACAGCTCCTCACCAGCAATGGAACAAAGCTGGACAGAGGATGATTTTGATGACCTGACAGAAGACTTTAGATGATCAAATGTCTCTGAGCTAAGGGAGGAATTACAAAGCCAGAGCAAAGAAACTAAAAACCTTGAAAAAAATTTGATGAATGGCTAACTAGAATAACCAATGCAGAAAAGTCCTTAAACGACCTGACAGAGACGAAAACCATGACACGAGAACTATGTGACAAATGAACAAGTTTCAGTAACCGACTCGATCAACTGGAAGAAAGGGTAGCAGTGATTGAAGATCAAATGAATGAAATGAAGCGAGAAGAGAAGTTTAGAGAAGAAAAGAGTAAAAAGAAATGAATAAAGCCTCCAAGAAATATGGGACTATATGAAAAGACCAAATCTATGTCTGAGTGGTGTACCTGAAAATGACAGGGAGAATGGAACCAAGTTGGAAAACACACTGTAGGATATTATCCAGGAGAACTTCCCCAACTTAGCAAGGCAGGCCAACATTCAAATTCAGGAAATGGAACGCTACAAAGATACTCCTCGAGAAAAACAGCTCCAAGACACATAATTATCAGATTCAACAAAGTTGAAATGAAGGAAAAAGAATGTTAGGGGCAGCCAGAGAGAAAGGTCGGGTTACCCACAAACAGAAGCCCCATCAGACTAACAGTGGATCTCTCGGCAGAAACTCTACAAGCCAGAAGAGAGTGGGGGCCAATATTCAACGTTCTTATGGAAAGGATTTTCAACTCAGAAATTCACACCCAGCTAAACTAAGTTTCATAAGTGAAGGAGAAATACAGTCCTTTATATACAAGCAAACGCTGAGAGATTTTGTCACCACCAGGCCTGCCCTACAAGAGCTCCTAAAGGAAGCACTAAACATGGAAAGGAACAACTGGTACCAGTCACTGCAAAAACACCCCAAAATGTAAAGACCGTCGATGCTAGGAAGAAACTGCATCAATTAATGAGCAAAATAACCAGGAAACATCATAAAGACAGGATCAAATTCACACATAACAACATTAACCTTAAATGTAAATGGGCTAAATGCTCCAATTAAAAGACACAGACAGGCAAATTGGATAAAGAGTCAAACTCCTCAATTTGCTGTATCCAGGAGACCCATCTCATGTGCACAGGCATACATAGGCTAAAAATAAAGGGATGGAGGAAGATCTTTCAAGCAAAAGGAAAAAAAAGGCTAGGGTTGCAATCCCAGTCTCTGACAAAGCAGACTTTAAACCAACAAAGATCAAAAGAGACAGAGAAAGCCATTACATAATGGTAAAGGGATCAATTCAACAAGAAGAGCTAACTTTCCTAAATATATATGCACGAAATACAGGAGCACCTAGATTCATAAAGCAAGTCCTTGGAGACTTACAAAGAGACTTAGACTCTCACACAATAATAATGGGAGAACTTAACACTCCACTGTCAACATCAGACAGATTAATGAGACAGAAAGTTAACAAGGATATCCAGGAATTGAACTCAACTTTGCACCAAGCAGACCTAATAGACATCTACAGAACTCTCCACTCCAAATCTACAGAATACATACTCTTCTCAGTACCACATTGCACTTATTCTAAAATTGACCACATAGTTGGAAGTAAAGCACTCCTCAGCAAATGTAAAAGAACAGAAATTATAACAAACTGTCTCCCAGACCACAGTGCAATCAAACTGGAACTAAAAAAAAAAAAAAAAAAAAAAAAAAGAAACTCAATCAAAACCGCACAACTACACGGAAACTGAACAACCTGCTCATGAATGACTACTGGGTACATAACGAAATGATGGCAGAAATAAAGATGTTCTTTGAAACCAATGAGAAAAAAGATACAACACACCAGAATCTCTGGGACACACTTAAAGCAGTGTGAAAGGGAAATTTATAGCACTAAATGTCTACAAGAGAAAGCAGGAAAGATCTAAAATTGACACACTAACATCACAATTAAAAGAACTAGAGAAACGAGCAAACACATTCAAAAGCTAACAGAAGGCAAGAAATAACTTAGGTCAGAGCAGAACTAAAGGAGAGACAGACACAAAAAATCCTTCAAAAAAATCAGTGAATCCAGGAGCTAGGTTTTTTAAAGGATCAATGAAGGCCGGGCACGGTGGCTCAAGCCTGTAATCCCAGCACTTTGGGAGGCCAAGGCAGGCGGATCACGAGGTCAGGAGATCAAGATCATCCTGGCTAACATGGTGAAACCCCGTCTCTACTAAAAAATAGAAAAAACTAGCCGGGCGAGGTGACGGGCACCTGTAGTCCCAGCTACTCGGGAGGCTGAGGCAGGAGAATGGCGTAAACCCAGGAGGCGGAGTTTGCAGTGAGCTGAGATCCGGCCACTGTACTCCAGCCCGGGCGACAGAGCGAGACTCCGTCTCAAAAAAAAAAAAAAAATCAAAGAAATTGATAGACCACAAGACTAATAAAGAAAAGAGAGAAGAATCAAGTCCATGCAATAAAAAATGATAAAGGGGATATCACCACCAACCCCACGGAAATACAAACTACCATCGGAGAATACTATAAACACCTCTATGCAAATAAACTAGAAAACCTAGAAGAAATGGATAAATTCCTGGACACATACACTCTCCCAAGACTAAACCAGGAAGAAGTTGAATACCTAAATAGACCAGTAACAGGTTCTGAAATTGAGGCAATAATTAATAGCCTCCCAACCAAAAAGAGTCCAGGACCAGACGGATTCACAGCCGAATTCTACCAGAGGTACAAGAATGAGCTGGTATCATTCCTTCTGAAATTATTCCAATCAATAGAAAAAGAGGGAATCCTCCCCAACTCAGTTTATGAGGCCAACATCATCCTGATATAAAAGCCTGGCAGAGACGCACAAAAGAAGTGAATTTTAGACCAATATCCCTGATGAACATCGATGCAAACATCCTCAATAAAATACTGGCAAAATGAATCCAGCAGCACATCAAAAAGCTTATGCAACATGATCGAGTGGGCTTCACTCCTGGCATGCAAGGCTGGTTCAATGTATGCAAATCAGCCAGGTGTGGTGGCTCAAGCCTGTAATCCCAGCACTTTGGGAGGCCAAGATGGGCGGATCACGAGGTCAGGAGATCAAGACCATCCTGGCTAACACAGTGAAACCTCGTCTCTACTAAAAAATACAAAAAACTACTGGGCAAGGTGGCGGGCATCTGTAATCCCAGCTATTCGGGAGGCTGAGGCAGGAGAATGGTGTAAACCCAGGAGGTGGAGCTCGCAGTGAGCTGAGATCCAGCCACTGCACTCGAGCCTGGGTGACAGAGCGAGAATCCGTCTCAAAAAACAAAACAGAAAAAAAAATACGCAAATCAATAAACGTAATCCAGCATATAAAGAGAACCAAAGACAAAAACCACATGATTATCTTAATAGATGCAGAAAAGGCCTTTGACAAAATTCAACATCTCTTCATTGATAAAAACTCTCAATAAATTTGGTACTGATGGAATATATCTCAAAATAGTAAGAGCTATTTATGACAAACCCACAGCCAATATCATACTGAATTGGCAAAAACTGGAAGGATTCCCTTTGAAAACTGGCACAAGACAGGGATGCCCTCTCTCACCACTCCTATTCAACACAGTGTTGTAAGTTCTGACTAGGGCAATCAGGTAAGACAAAGAAATAAAGGGTGTTCAATTAGGAAAACAGGAAGTCAAATTGTCCCTGTTTGCAGATGACATGATTGCATATTTAGAAAACCCCATTGTCTCAGCCCAAAATCTCCTTAAGCTGATAAGCAACTTCAGCAAAGTCTCAGGATACAAAATCAATGTGCAAAAGTCACTAGCATTCTTATATACCAGTAACAGACAAACAGAGAGCCAAATCATGAGTGAACTCTCATTCACAGTTGCTTCAAAGAGAATAAAATACCTAGGAATCCAGCTTAAAAGGGATATAAAGGACCTCTTCAAGGAGAACTACAAACCACTGCTCAATAAAATAAAATAGGACACCAACAAATGGAAGAATATTCCATGCTCATGAATAGGGAGAACCAATATCGTGAAAATGGTCATACTGCCCAAGGTAATTTATAGATTCTATGCCATCCCCATTAAGCTACCAATGAGTTTCTTCACAGAATTGGAAAAAACTATTTTAAAGTTCATATGGAACTTTAAAGAGCCCGCATTGCCAAGACAGTCCTAAGCCAAAAGAAGAAAGCTGGAAGCATCATGCTACCTATTTCCAACTATACTGCAAGGCTACAGTAACCAAAACAGCATAGTACTGGTACCAAAACAGAGAGATAGACCAATAGAACAGAACAGAACAGACCCCTTAGAAATAATACCACACATCTATAGCCATCTGATCTTTGACAAACCTGACAAAAACAAGAAATGAGGAAAGTATTCCTTATCTAATAAATGGTGCTGGGAAAACTGGCTAGCCATAAGTAGAAAGTTGAAACTGGATCCTTTCCTTACACCTAATATGAAAATTAATTCAAGATGGATTAGAGACTTAAATGTTAGACCTAAAACCATAAAAACCCTAGAAGAAAACCTAAGTAATACCATTCAGGACATAGGCATGGGCAAGGATTTCATGTCTAAAACACCAAAAGCAATGGCAGCAAAAGCAAAAATTGACAAATGGGATCTAATTAAACTAAAGAGCTTCTGCACAGCAAAAGAAACTACCATCAGAGTGAACAGGCAATCTAAGAATGGGAGAAAATTTTTGTAATGTATCCATTGACAAAGGGCTAATATCCAGAACCTACAAAGAATTCAAACAAATTTACAAGCAAAAAACACACAACCCTATCAAAAGTGGGCAAAGGATATGAACAGACACTTCTCAAAAGAAGACATTTATGCAGCCAAAAGACATATGAAAAAACACTCGTCATCACTAGCCATCAGAAAAATGCAAATGAAAACCACAATAAGACACCATCTCACACCAGGCAGAATGGTGATCATAATAAAGTCAGGAAACAACAGGTGCCGGAGAGGATGTGGAGAAACAGGAACACTTTTACACTGTTGGTGGAACTGTAAACTAGTTCAACCCTTGTGGAAGACAGTGTGGCGATTCCTCAAGGATCTAGACCAGAAAAACCATTTCACCCAGCCATCCCATTACTGGGTATATAACCAAAGGATTATAAATCATGTTGCTATAAAAACACATGGACATGTATGTTTACTCTGGCACTATTCACAATAGCAAAGACTTGGAACCAACCCAAATGTCCATCAGTGACAGACTGGATGAAGAAAATGTGGCACATATACACCATGGAATACTATGCAGCCATAAAAGAAGATGAGTTCATGTCCTTTGAGGAATATGGATGCAGCTGGAAACCATCATTCTCAGGAAACTATCGCCCGAACAGAAAACCAAACACCACATGTTCTCACTCATAGGTGGGAACTGAACAATGAGAACACTTGGACACAGGAAGGGGAACATCACACACCGGTGCCTGTTGCGGAGTGGGGGAAGGGGGGAGGGATAGCATTAGCAGATATACCTAACGTAAATGAGAGTTAATGGGTGCAGCACACCAACTTGGCACATGTGTACATATACAATAAACCTGCATATTGTGCACATGTACCCTAGAACTTAAAAGTATAATAAAAAAGAAAATAAAAAGACCTAGTATTTGACAGCACAACAGGGTGACTATAGACAACAATAATTTAATTGTATACTTTAAAATAACTAAAAGAAAGTAATTGATTGTTTGTAACATGAAGTATAAATGCTTCAGGGAATGAATACCCCATTTTCCATGATGTGTTTATTATACATTGCATGCCTATATGAAAATATCTCACGTACTGTAATAAATACATACAACTATGATACCCCAAAAAATTAAAAAGAAAAAAATTTTAAAAGAAAACAACAAAAAAGAAAGTTACTTGAGGGCTATTTGATTTTGACAGAAGGGTGAGGTAGAAGACTGCTGTTCTTCACTGTAAACCTTTAAAGAACCCTGACTTTCTGAAGTATTAGTTTTCTAAAAGTATTTCATGAAAATTACATGCTTCTAAGTATTTCCCCATCCATGAAAATATTTTCATCAGTAATACCATGAAACACACATGATCAACATTATAGACTATTCCACAAGGTGTATTGGATTTGCAAACAGAATTTGTTAAAATTTTCTTTTTCATCCGCCATGTAGTTATGAGCATTCTTTCTCTGGAGTAGGGGGATGGATCATTTTCTTACCTGGTGGCATAAGTTTCATAAGTACTCTTGCTCCATCTCTAAGAGGTGGCATATTCAGGTTGCTTGCTACCTAAGTCTGCAACTTGCCAAAGGGAAGAGATGTATCTGGGATGCACTGACATTATCTAGAATACAGAATGTATAAAATATTTATCTGTAAATTGTGCCACAAAAAGGTTTTTGTTAATGAAAATTTACTCTCTACCCTTCAAATAAGGTTTCTATTGGTCAATCGCATTTTTGGATATACCATTTATACTACATACTCATATACTATGAAAAAATGACTATTTTCACTTTGATAAATCCATTGATTCATCATGCTAATTTAATACATTACATATTAAGCTTTCTAATATACTTTGAGTAATTTCACTGCAACACTTTTCCTATTGTTTTGTAAACTACGGTTTCACATAGTACTCAGAAGCTGATTATACAAAAGGCACCTCACTCCCTCAGGAATTAAACTCCTAATCCAATTTTTTCAGGGACTCAAATCTCCCTAATGCTGAAGTGACTGGTATAACTGCAGGCATAATTTTTAAGAGGCTGAGGGAAAGGCTAAGAAAGGTGTAAGTTGTTGTTCCTTTACATATGAGATATATTTCTAAGAGTCATAGATAATACATCCTATTTTTCTTTAAAACTGTCCTAAAAGACTGAAAATACAGTACCTTGCAGGGCTATATAATACCATAAGCTGTAACAGATTAATTCTACCAACATAATTTTATTATAAATTCCTACAACTAAGAAATTCACTCAGAAAACAATTGACTATACCATTGACATTTTGACCCATTTATGAATCTCTATAAATCTAAGAAGCTCCTCAGAAAAAGAACTGTTCTACACATTTCTTCATATTTTGCATAAAGAATTACTCACCACCCCAGGCAAACAACGTTCCACCTCTAGATTGGGATCATCATTGTAATGATTACAGTGGTTTCCAGGAGATGTAGTTGAGGAATCGGAAGAGCTATCAGGACTTGATGGCATGTTGAATGTATTTGTATAAGTTTGGCTGTAATTAGCTGAAAATAATAAGTGTGTTTAGCAGCAAAGACAAGGGAAAACATTCCTAGAATTAATGGAAATTAGATACGTTGAAAGGTCAAAATACACCTTATGCTTTAATTTTAGAAAAACACTTAAAAATTACTAACATAACCATTTAATTGTATTTCCTTTAAGCTCTGTAAATTTTGTCTGTCTTATTCAAGGTTATTATAATATAGATGCCAACACAGAAGTTTCTACATAATAGTTAGATGCCCAACAGACATTTACTAAATAATAAAATATAGCCTCAACATTTAAATTTCATGACTTATTTAAAAGCTGTATTTACTTACAGATTTATCTTTTAAGTTTAATTGTCCAATTAGCTTTCTGTCATCTTCAGAATCTATCAACTCACCACCCACAAAAAGTTCAATTTTTGTATGGGCTACATTGGCTTTAATACGATTAACAATACATCGCCGTACTGAACCAACTGTGTCATTTGTATGAGACCATATATCGAACTCTTCAACCTGTCTGCTCTGGTTTGGAAACCAAACTATAAGAGACAGGTGTTTGCCACGAAATGCTCTGAAAAATAAATAAGTAAATAAAAAGAATTTTAAAAACAGAAAAAACTGCAATGATACTAAGCAGACTGCTAAAAAACAAAACAAAACAACAACAACAAAAACCCTGAAAATTTAGCATTTTCGTATTAAGTCAGAAGATGATAGTTAAAACAACTTCTTTGTTTTTAGGATCTTTAGAACATGACGCTTCTTTTAAACAGTGAACAAACATCACAATCTTGGAAATGCAATAATCAAATTCTGTTGTTAATCTTATCTCTATGGAGATTGAAAGAAAGCTTCCTACTTAGATCATAACATACATGAGTAATGCTTCAGTTATTTTCATGCCACAAAACTCAACTCACTAAGACAATTTTCAAACACGGAATAGGAGTTTTGGCTTGAACATATAAACAAAAATGCTAAAATGCATGTTTCTGTCAAAATGTACCCCAAAATATTTATCTTGGTATAATCTTGCTTATTTTATTATCTTCTGATAGGTAAGATGCAAAATAAAAAACAGCATTAAAAAGTAATTTTACATTTTTTCAGTTAAAAAAGTGGAATCAGACTTTCAAAAAATGTGATTGTGCTCATTCTGTAAACTTTCCCCAAAACTGGAATTGCCATTAAATTGTTAATAAGTAACTGACTTTAGTTATACTTACATTATTTAGTTATATTTATATGATTATTCATATCACATGCTATAGAATTTGTATATAATTTGTGATTATATTAATATCTGACTATTCTATCATCTGGTTATTTTATGGTAATTAGTTTTTAAATTTAAAGAAATTTTAGCAAACACCATTTAAAAATATTCCTTCTCACACTGGCTGAATAAGCAGTTCTTAATTTTAAAGAACATTCAAATAAAAAAATCATCCAACGCAAAGTAAGTGTATCACACTTAATGAATAACAACTTAGAAAAATAAAAAAGACACTGTTAACTAATGAGTGAAATACCTTACCAAAATATAAATCAAAATAAAAACATACCTATCAAAAAACATCTACTTTTTTCAAAGTAAGATATAGTTGTTTTTAAAGGCAGGAATATTGGAATTCAGAAATGAAAATATTCCCCACTTTCCTTTTAACTTATTATTACTTTCCTAAGTAACTTTCTAAGAAAATTGAATCAAACAATTATAAATTAACACTAGCGATCCACCTCATACAAACCTGGACATAGGTAGAATCATTCTTTCCTCGTGATAATCACTGTCACATTCATTAATGTACTCTTTTAAAACAGTTAATACTCTAACCATTCAAATGGCTTCTTGTCTTGCACAATTAATACTGTTTTTGTCACCATCCAAAACACACAGTGTATCATATGACGTTTTTAAACGATCAAAGCAAGACTGAATGAAGTCTTCATGGATAACCACCTATAAATAATGGGTCAAATACAGATAATCCAAGTTGTTTACAAACTTAAAAATGAAATGTGACATCAATCTAATCAAAAGCAGTAAAACGTCAATTTAAAGGTACTCAATCATAGTAATATTTACCCAGTAATAAAACACAAGTTTCCTCAAAAGGAAACTGATTACATGAAAACTAGCAAGTATAAACCAATTTTGTTTTTAAAAAGTAAAATGTAGGCCAGGCACAGTAGCTCACGCCTGTAATCCCAGCTCTTCAGGAAGCCGAGGCAGGTGGATCACCTGAGGTCAAATGTTCAAGATCAGCCTCACCAACATGGTGAAACCCAGTCTCTACTAAAAAAACAAAAAATTAGCTGGGTGTTGTGGCAGGCACCTGTTATCCCAGCTACTCGGAGGGCGGAGGCAGGAGAATCGCTTGAACTCGGGAGGCGGAGGTTCAGAGAGTTGAGATCCCACCACTGTACTCTAATCTGGGCAACAAGAGTGAAACTCCATTTCAAAAAAAAAAAAAGTGAGGCCGGGCAGGGTGGCTCAAGCCTGTTATCCCAGCACTTCGGGAGGCCGAGACGGGCGGATCACAAGGTCAGGAGATCGAGACCATCCTGGCTAACACGGTGAAACCCCGTCTCTACCAAAAATACAGAAAACTAGCCGGGCGAGGTGGCGGCGCCTGTAGTCCCAGCTACTCGGGAGGCTGAGGCAGGAGAATGACGTAAACCCGGGAGGCGGAGCTTGCAGTGAGCTGAGATCCGGCCACTGCACTCCAGCCTGGGCGATAGAGCGAGACTCCGTCTCAAGAAAAGTGAATGTCCAGTCAGGCACATGTGGCTCATGCCTGTAATCCCAACACTTTGGGAGGCCAAAGAGGGAAGATAGCATGGGCCCAGGAGTTAGAGGCTAAGTGTCTGGCAGCACAGTGAGGTCTCATCTGTAACAACAATGAAAAAAAAATTAGCTGGGTGTGGTGGTGTGCACCTAAAATTGGAGGTGGGAGGATAGCTTGAGCCTGCGAGTTCCAGGGTATAGCTGAGCTGTGGCTGCACCACTGCATTATAGCCTGGGTGACAGTGAGATCCTCTCTCAGAAAGGCAAACAAAAACAAATGCCTAGACAAAAAGCCAAACTAAGATAAAATTCTGGCCATCTCAACAGATGATAACGAATAATTATATTTAAAATTATTTAAATCACCTAAGGATAATGATCAAAGCAACATTCCTTTAGTTAGCATTGGGTAAGGGAGAAAAGTGGATTAAATACTGAAAAAGTATTTTTGATAAGAGTTAAAAAATTATTTTCTAGTTATTTTCAGGTTAAAAAAGATAGTACCCAACAATTTAACCCAACTGTTGTGGATCTTTTTAAGCACTTCAATTCTCACCTGACTGACTTTTAATCTTGGGCCAAGGTTTGTGTATATGTCTTTAAGAAGATCTATAGCTCTGTTAGCAATCTCATCACTACTCAGAATCACAACCTGGTTCCAAAAATATTACAGTATTAAAACCATTCAAGATACAGTTTAATTTGGTATTTAAATTTAAATCGTATCCTTAATTTTAATACAATCTTCAATAATTTAAAGATAAGCTGATTTTGATACTCAAATAATGTCAGTGATCTTAAGAATGAATGATTAATTAAAAATACAACTTTTCTGAATAAAAGCCGTTTGCTTAAGAATGAAAAAGACACAAATATTTGAAGTGATATTATTTAACTCCTCAACTTGGTAGTCAAGTTCTCAGGTTTTCAAGGGGTAATTCAAATACATTAAAAAGAAGGTGCAAGAAATGCTATTTAATATAGAGCTATCCTGATGGCGCCAGCAATTTTTGTACATCTTTACCAATCATTTAATAAAACAGTGTTTTTCAAACTAAGTTTAGAATCTGTGCACCTTAGAGTATTTCAGGAATGAAAATCTGGAGAGTTTGAAGAGAGAAAAGAAATGAATAATGGGAAACTAAGCAGAGAAATGCAAGCTTTCCTCTCTCACTTCAACTACCTGTATATAATTTTTTAATTGATAGGAGTTACTACTAGCTTCAAAACCACTGGTTTTAATGGAACACCATAGCAAACTTCTCAGTTTAAAGTTTGTCCACAGAATACATAAATAATAAAACCTCAAAAATAAGCTGTGACACAACAGATTAGACAGTTCAAGATGGCAACAAGATATATTACACTATGAATATGGGAAAGTTAGCTTTATGAGCATGCAACATTTATTCCAGCTATTTAAATAAATACAAAGTGAACAATATCAATAAAGGCATTGATTCATAATCATATGCTAGTAATAGTCTTCTGTCCATCATTCATGTCAGCATTAAATATAAATAAACTTCAAGACTTATATAAAAAAGAGAGAATAAAGGACAGGAGAATAAAAAATGTAGTTAGTGTGTAGAGGGTTACTATAATTCTTTTTTCTTTTTTCTGAGATGGAGGCTCGCTCTGTGTCCAGGCTGGAGTGCAGTGGCATGATCTCTGCTCACTGCAAGCTCTGCCTCCCAGGTTCATGTTATTCTCCTGGCCTCAGCCTCTCAAGTAGTTGGGACTACAGGTGCCTGCCACCATGCCCGGCTAATTTTGTTTTTCTATGTTTAGCAGAGACGGGGTTTCACTGTGTTAGCCACGGTGAAATCTCCTGATCTTGTGATTCCCCTGCCTTGGCCTCCCAAAGTGCTGGGATTACAGGCATGAGATACTGCGCCCAGACTACTATAATTCTATACATCTGAAAAGTGTAACAGATTCTAAGTTAGTACATACAATAGGGTGAGAGAAAAACACCAGTAATAAAATATAAGAAGCTGAAGAAGAGCAATTAGCCTTGCACACCTAGATTTCTAGGACAAGCATCAAAACAGAATACATACATAAGATTCTCAGGTAAAATTACGACTCTTGAATTATTTTTAAAAAGTAACCTCAGGTACAACATTGACAAACAAAAGTTCTTACTGCTCACTTACCCTCCAAAGGTAGTCTAGTCCAATTAATTCCAAATCATCCATCATATAGGATCTTCTTTTTGCTATTAGTTTCCCTTCTCAACAATTGACAGCTTTGAAAAATCTTTCAAAGCATTTCATTCCATTTTCAGTTAAAAGGGAAGGATCAAGTTGAAGCACATTACTTTCAAAGAAGTCCTTATTAATATCAGGATCTAAGTCTGGTTCATCCCGCATTAACTTGGAATACCACTTAAAACAGGCTTCACGATCACAAAGATAAACTGCATTCTCTGCTAAGCACTTCCATATTTGTTTTGCCTGAGGAGCACAGAGCCACAGTTGGCCATCCTTCAGTAAAAATCTTGGAGAAACATAAATCAGTAATTAGGGTCAATACAGTTTTTTCCTGCAAAGCAAGTTTTGACAGGCACAATACATAATATTTCACCACAATTACATTTTAATTACAGCTTTAAAAATATTCAAAAATGTGTTGAACACATATGTGGAATTTAAAATGTGTCAGGTATTCATTTGTTTAACAAATATGAGGCAGCTACAAAATGCCAGCAACTTTGCTAGGTGATGTGCCCTAAGTAAGAAGACTTCTTGTCACTTTCCATTCACCTTCTGAAACTCAATACTGATTTAGCTCTCTGCTGAATTATTTGCAAAATGAGATTATTACACTAAATGACTTTCAGAGATAACTAAATGTCACCATGAATTTAAAGCTGCTTAAACTGCTCACATTTCTGAAAATACTGCAATCATAACTAGCCATGTTAAACAAAAAATCTACAAGTAATTAAAAATTATGTGTATCTCTGTAAGCATTAGTGTGTCCTCAGTGATGTCCTCAAGCTTTTTAGTTGTTTCACTATTTATTAGTTCACTACAATAAAACAATGATTAGTCTGCTTTAAGCTGTCTCTTTGATTGGCTTCTATTTTCTCTTAGCACTCTCCCACCTACTCTACTATTTCTATGAATAACGATGAAAGGAAAAATAAGTTTATTTTAACTTGAATAATAACTTCACAGTTAACAAAATGATAGTGGCTTTATTCCCAAAAAGAGTGTAATGTTTTTATTTAATATCAGAAGGTTTCTTCTTCTGGATCTTAATTTTTTTTTTTTCTGAGACAGACTCTCACTTTGTCGGTCAGTTGGGAGTGTAGTGGCACAATCTCGGCTCACTGCAAACTCTGCCTCCCAGGCTCAAGCAATTCTCTTGCCTCAGCCTCCCAAGTAGCTAGGATTACAGATGTGTGCCACCACACTCAGCTGATTTTTTGTATTTTTAGTAGAGACGGGGTTTCACCATGTTGGCCAGGCTGGTCTCGAACTCCTAACCTCAGGTAATCCGCCCACCTCGGCCTCCCAAAAGTGCTGCAATTACAGGTGGGAGTCACCGTGCCTGGCCTGGATCTTAATTTTAGGTTGTTATTATCTCTGTAAGAGTGCTGAGCATGAAAGGACCGTCTAGATTAAATCTACATAATCTCTCTCATCATAATTTCTAAATAAGCAACAAGAGATTGAGCAAGATGAAACACAGCAGTTTGTAAACTAAGGTTTCAATGTAAATGTCTGAAAATTCACTGGTGTGATAGGGCAGACACTTTTAAAAACGTCTATATGGGTAGTCTCTATCATATACCAGCTGTGTGATTTCAAAGCACTTTGTTTTCCCCAAATGGAATCTCATGGGGAGTTAACACCTGCCTCACAAGGTTGTCATGATGAATAAAGTGATTAGCACAAGGCCAAATATATACAGGTGGCATTGCTCTTATAGCTTCACCCTTTAATTAATTTTAGTACTATAATAGGAACTCTGGAAGATCATCTGGTTCTAAACTTTACTAATAGAACGAATAAATTCTAACTAATTTTCCAATCCAATAAACCTAAGTAACACATTTACCAAAAACAATGGCTCACTTTAGAAGACATACTCAATATAAGAGGCAGATTGTTTTCCTGTGTGGTTAAAAAAAAGGTACAAGTGTCAGAAAACCTGACACTAGAATATTTTGCGAACTAAAATCATATAAGTACTTTTATCTATAAAGACAAGTTCAATCTGGCACACCGTAAAATCCTTAATAGTTATGAATCGACTGAATAAAAAAAAAACCCGACTTTTTGTCAAATATTGTCCCATAAATTATGATTCAACAGCAAACAGAATTATATGCTCTGTAAAAAGAAAACTAATCCCAGAATTAATAGAGAAAAATAATGAATTCAATAAATTTTATAAAACACTGATAGTTCTGGAAACTTTTCTTAGTATACTTATTATTCAAATACTTTTCTTGCTATGGTATGGTAACTATTTCTAAGAGATCTCTCATTATTCAACCTATACATACATAAAAAAATACACGTCATTAAAAGCTATGTATTACTCAGTAAATTCAGTTTGGAACACAGGTTTGGCTTACAGAACAGACAATTTTCCTTCTCCCATATAAAGTAATATTATTATACATAGTTAGAGGTTGCTTTTGTCTATTATTGTTACAATATTCACAAGCTACTCAGGAGGCTGAGATGGGAAGATCACCAGAACCTGAAAAGGTTGAGGCTTCAGTGAGCCTAGATTGCCCCACTGCACTTTAGCCTGAATGACCACATGAGATCCTGTTTAAAAAAAACAAATAGAGAGTAACACTGCATTCCTTATCACTGCAGTCCCTTAAAAGAATAGCACTCGTTTAAAACAAACCTAAGGAAGTTTAGTCGTTCTTGAACTTCTTCGACATATCGACTTCCAAGCCTCACTGTTTGTGGATCATAGTCTTCATGATCTGCAAATAAACCAAAATTATGCATTATACACATGTATATCCACACCACTGACTTAGGTAAAAAGAAATTATTAAGTTAATAATCACTAACTGTTAACAATAATTAACAGGCAACTTGTAATTATGGTATGTTTATTTAAACCCTTTATTTCCACAAAAATACAATCACTTTTTACACAATCAAAAGAAAAATATAACCTGCTGAACATGTTATCAAAAATATTTTTTAGTCTAACTCCACCTTCATTCATTACACACACTGGTGCAATTTCTGAGTACAGCCTATGTTTTTATATCATGTTTCCATTTTCCTTCTTTGTAGGAATGTACACTATTTAGTGAAGAAAGAAATCTCACATATTTTGACTCATGGCTTTTTACTTCTATATACAGGAACACCTGCCAACAGTTGTAAAAATGCACAGCTTACTTTCATGAAATTGACAGGTTGCACCAAATTGCAGCCCCTCGAGTTTTCTTTAAAAATCTGAGACATAATATAAAAAGACTTTCAGCTGCATGTAAGTTTTCTCGTTTTTCAGACCACTGATACTGAAACATCTGATTAAACATCAGACTGGCACTTGAGGTAGTTTTTCATCCCCTAAAGCTTTTGAACTAAAAGCTAATTTTTTTTTTTTTTGAGGGGGAGTGTGTGGCACAGGGGTGGTTTATGTGTATGAGTTTACATTTTAATGTAACTTCAAAATAGACAAGGTGCAAAAATAATACATGAACAACTCTTTATCCAGACATACCAACTGTTTAGATGTTGCCTATTTGTTTTTACAGGTATCTCTGTTTACATATGTATATGTCATCTTAATGAACCATTTGAAGGTAAGCTGGACACATCATCTAATTTTATTCCTTCAAGTTGTGTTTATTTCCCAATAACAAGTACAGTTGACCCCGAACAATATGGGTTCGAACTGCACTCATCTACTCATTAATTTATTCTATGGATCTTTTTAAATAAATGATGAGTACTGGAAAATTTTTAGAAAATTTGTGACATTTTAAGAAAACAGATGGACTTAGAAACATTGAAAAAAAAATTAGAAAAGGCCACATACAGTGGCTCACGCCTATAATCTCAGCACTTTGGGAGGCCAAGGCAGATGGATCACCTGAGGTTAGGAGTTCCAGACAAGCCTGGTCAACACAGTGAAACCCCATCTGTATTAAAAATATAAAAATTAGCTGGGTGTGGTGGTGGGTGTCTAATTCCAGCTACTTGGGAGGCTGAGTCAGGAGAACTGCTTGAACCCAGGAGACAAACACTGCAGTGAGCCAATATGGTGCCACTGTACTCCAGCTTGGGTGACAATGAGACTCGGTCTCAAAAAGAAAATAATTTTTTTTTAGAAAAAATTAAATGTCATGAATACTTAAAATATGTTTATTTCAGTGAGCACCAGTGTTGCGAGTATCCACTTAAAATGCTGTGTGATTCTAAATGCTGTGTGATTTTAAACTCCTGAGTGAGCAATTAAGTCTCTTCAGTAAATTATGTACCATGGTAAAAGAAAAAAAAAAAAAAAGTACTCTCTTGTCTGGGCGTGGTGGATTACGCCTGTAATCCCATAATCTCAGCACTTTGGGAGGCTGGGAAGGGAGGATCACAAGGTTAGGAGTCTGAGACCAGCCTGACCAATGTGGTGAAACCTCATCTCTACTAAAAGTACAATAATTAGCTGGGAGTGGTGCTGCATGCCTGTAATCCTAGATACTCAGAAGACTGAAGCAGGAGAAACACCTGAACCCAGATGGTAGACACTGCAATGAGGTGAGATTGCTGCACTGCACTCCAGCTTAAGCGACAGAGTGAGACTTTGTCTCAAAAAAAAAAAAAAAAAAATTAGTCTCTTGCAGTTCTCATGTATTTTTTTGTGTTTAGTGCAATAATAGAAACAATGAATGACACCACAGGACCCAAATGATGTGCTCCCCCAAAAACAGTGAAAATCATGACATCACAAGAAAAAGCTGAATTGGTTGATATGCATTGTAGACTGAGGTCTGCAACCATGACTGCCCCCTATTTCACGATAAATTAATTCAGCATAAGGACAACTGTAAACACACACACACACACACACACACATACACAAACACACTTCATGAAGCTGTCATTGCATCTATGCCAGTAGGAACAAACTGTACTTTTGGGAAATATCTTCAACTTTGTATTGAAAAATGCACATTTTTTGAGCAAGACTGCTATAAAAAAGGCACATTTATAGACTAATATAATGGGAAAAATCAAAGTCATTATGACAAATTAAGGCAAAAGGGGTAGGAGTTTGGTCAGGGTGGTGGGAGAAATTATAGGAGAAGATGCAAACGTTCTTGGAAGGCTACGAGGTTTTGCAAAAGCTTTGAAAGATAATTTGGTTGAAGGCAGCCAAATTATCTTATCCAGAGCCTCAGAGTAAAAGGTAGATAACAAGTAACTGTAAAGGAATTGATCTAGGTAAGTTAAGTTTACTTAGGCCTCAGAACTTGGCCTTTAATCATCCAGTGTGCAGGACTGCTCTCTACGGGTAATTACCCACAAGTTGTGTTGACTCAAAGCCTTTGTCATTAAATCTGGACTAAATAAATGCCCACTTGTCAGGGCTGCAACTGCTGTGACTCTTTACAGTACCCTCCTTGGTGTCTGTGAGCGGCTCAGTCCCCTAGCTGCACCCAGGCAAAAAAAAAAACCTGTGTCTGCATACATTTTTTCATCAGTCGCTTGGCAAGAGTCTGCGGGTCAGACCCAGCAAAAAAGGTGAAGGATTTGAAAATGGAGAATTGCCAGCTTAGGATGATGTGATAACTTCAGAAAGCAGTTTATCTTTAAAAATATCAAGATAACAAGAGAAGCAGCTTTTGCCAAGCAACAGGCAGCAGGTGAGTTCCCAGATGACATTCATAAAATTGTTGAGGAGAAAAGTATCTGCCGCAACAGGCTTTTAATGCAGATGAAAGTGCCCTATTCTGGAAGGAAAGAAAAAAGGCACAGAGGACATTTGTTAGTAAGAAACAGGCAACTACTAAGATTTAAGGTAGGAAAGACTACGCTAACCGTAAATGTAATCAGGCTAATGATCAGGATGGCTCTTTTAATATAAAGTGCTAACCCACCACCTTGAAAGGAAAAAATAAACATCAGCTGCCAGTCTTGTGGTTGCACAACAAGAAGGTTTGACAACTAGAAAGCTTTCTCTGGGTTGGTTCCATCAAAGCTTTATCCCTGAAGTCAGGAAGTATCTTGCCAGTAATTGGTTGCCTTTTAACGTTCTTTTGATACTAGACAGTGCCTCTGGCCAAAGGCATCAATGTGGTCTGCTTGCCCCCAAACACGTCTCTAATTCAGCCTCTAGATCAGGAAGTCATAAGAACTTTAAGGCTCATTACATATAGTACTCCCTAGAAAGGACTGTCAATGCTGTCTAACAGAACCCTAACAGAAAGAACATCATGAAAGTGTGTAAGGATTACACCACTGAAGATGCCATCACTGTAACAGAAAAGGTGATGAAACCCATCAGGCTGGAAACAACACATTCAAAACTATGTCCAGATGTTGTGCATGACTTCACAGGATTTACAACAGAGCTCATTCAGGTAATCATGAAAGAGATCATGCAAATAGCAGAAACCATACATGGGTGAACGGTTTCATGATGATTCTTGGAGAAATTCAAAAGCTAATAGATGATACACCTGAGGAATTAACAAAGGACAACTTAGTGGAAATGAATGCTTCTGAACCAGTGGCAGACAATGAGGAAGTAGTAGAAGCACTGACAGAAACAAACTGACATTAAACAAGCTGGCAGAGGATTCTGATTACTCAAGACTGCTTTTGACTTCTTCTATGACATGGACTTCCATATTATATATAGGTACTGAAATTACAGCAAATGGTGTAGGATCGATTGGTACTGTATTGGAGCAGTCCCTAACCTTTTTAGCACCAGGGACAAGTTTCTTGGAAGAAATTTTTCCACAGACAGGGGTTGGGATGATTTTGGGATGAAACTGTTCCACCTAAGATTATCACGTATGAGGTGCAATGAGCACTCAACCTAGATAGCTCTCATGTGCAGTTTACAATAGGGTTCCTGCTCCTATCAGAATCTAATGCTACCATTGATTTGACAGGAGGCAGGCCTCAGGCGCTAATGCTTCATCACCTGCCATTCACCTCCTGCTGTGTGGCCCAGTTCCTAACAGGCCAGGGACCAATCATGGTCCTCGGCCTAGGGGTTGGGGACCCCTGCTGTATATAAACATTTTTTGAGACATGACAAAGAAAAACATCAGACAGAAATAATATTTCCCTAAAATTACAGTGTGTGCCTGTCTTTTCTGCATCACATTCCAATTCTTCCTCATCTGACACCTCTGAGACAGCAAGACCAACCCTTCCTCTTCCTCCTTGTCCTGAGCCTACTCAATGTGCAGACAGGATGAAGGCCTTCAGGGTGATGCACTACCACTTAATGAACAGTAGAGGTATTTTCTTCCTTACAATACTCTCAGTGACATTTCTTTCCTCTAGCTTACTTAATTGTAATATAGTATATAATATGTATAACAGATAAAATATGTGTTAATCAGCTGTTTTGGTTACCATTAATACTTTCCAGTCAACAGTATGCTATTAGTAATTAAATTCTGAGGAAGTCAAAAGTTATATACTGATTTTCTGACTTTGTGGGGTGTCAAGGCCCCTAACCTTGTGTTGTTCAAGGATCAACCATATAACATCTTTCATAACCACAGTATATTTACCAGGTTTTAAGACTCCAACAAGACTGCTCTCAGATTCATACTGTATTTAGAAACTTAATGAATTGTACCAATAATGTCATCACTTTATGCTTTCTTTTCTGCAAGTCCAGGATAAAACTCTGGCTCATATACTACAAGTAGCTTTCTTTCACCTGAAGTTTCCTTGTATCTTTTTTGTGTTTCTTTGTCTTGACCATTTTAAAGAATGAAGTCACTTAATGCCACTCAATTTGCATTGTGTATTTTCTTTAGATTCAGGTTGTGCATTTTTTGAATAAAATATCCCAAAAGAGGCCGGGCATGGTGGCTCAGGCCTGTAATACCAGCACTTGGGAGGCCGAGACGGGTGGATCACGAGGTCAGGCGATCGAGACTATCCTGGTTAACATGGTGAAACCCTGTCTCTACTAAAAAAAAATAGAAAAAAATTAGCCGGGCGTGGTGGCGGGTGCCTGTGGTCCTGGCTACTCGGGAGGCTGAGGCGGGAGAATGGCATAACCCTGGGAGCCGGAGCTTGCAGTGAGCCAAGATTGCGCCACTGCACTCCAGCCTGGGTGACAGAGCGAGACTCCGTCTCAAAAAAAAAAAAAGAAATATCCCAAAACATATCCTATGTTCATTTCCCATATTATCAGAAGCCATGTCAGTGTGTCCTACGTAATAACTATGTTTTAACTTAGATCACTCAGTTAAGGCATTTCTGCCACATTTCTCCACTGAAAAGTTAGTATTTCTCTTTGTAAAAACTTCTGGGAGGATACTTTGACACTATGTCAGTAATCCACTTCTTATTAGACTTTCAGCTACTTCTTTTATCACCTGTTGTTTTTTTTTCCTGCGTTTTTAATTTGCATTGTTCTCCATTTATTTTTATCAATATCAACAAAAGGACTCATATTGTAAAGCAGTTATGTCCTAAGTATAATATTTGATGCTTAAATTGTCACAGATTTGACTACTAAGAGGTGAATCCTATGTCTTTTTTGATATGTCAATATGATTTTCTAAAAACTTATTAAAATTTCTGGCACAGTAGGATGTTTAAAGTTCATCCTGTACTTTCCAGTACAAAGCCAACACTGTCAAAGAGTAGTGACAGTGTCAAAGAGCAATTTTACTTCAGGAAATTAATCACTTTCATTCAAAATATTTTTTAAATCAGAAGAACCCACACCAAAGATTTAATAGTACTTCATAGCTGGCATGCGAAAATGAGGTAAGGACAGGTACAGTAGCTCACATCTGTAATCCCAGCACTTTGGGAGGCCAAGGCAGGCAGATCACTTGAGGCCAGGAGTTCAAGACCAGCCTTGCCAACAGGATGAAACTTTGTCTCTAATAAAAATACAAAAATTAGCCAGGCATGGTGGCTCAGTCCTGTAATCTCAGCTACTTGAGAGGCTGAGACAGGAGAACCTGGGAGGCAGAAACTGTAGTGAGCAGAGATCATACTGCTGCACTGTAGCCTGGGTGAGAAAAAGTAGGACCCTGTCTCAACAACAACCATCACCAAAAAAAAAAAAGAAAAAGAAAATGAAGTAGAATTAGTGAGTGAATCAAAGCCAGATTCTGCATTAAGCACTGCCATTGTTGTTGAGTGACACTTGTGAAGAGACGTTTTTCCTGTGGCAACGGGTCCCTGAAAGAATCAACTGTCATAATGAAAGCAGAAAGAACAGAAGAGGTATAAAATGACAACTCTTAGAAAAACACATTTTCTTGAACAGTAATGTGCCCTGTAATTAGTGTAAATTCTATAAATTTTATTCAGAAATCAGGAAAAATGACATATAAAACTCTCTCATAAGTAAATCAGTACAGATACTGTCCTTTCAATGAGATAAACAAGGTGGCTGATAGTTTGTTGATGCACATAAAGATTTTTTTAAAAACGTAACTCAGGAAATATTCCTCGCTAAATTCAAGTAGTGAGATAACGGTACTCGTTTTTGCCATTAGTAAAATCATAATGTTACTTTGTTATCTAAAATAACATGAAATTAGCTAACCATGCCACTGGGGAAATGTTTTCACGAAAATAAACAACTAGTAGTATTGTACATAGTCAGAATAGAGACTAATGAAATGATTATCAGAAACTAAGAAAACATTAGTGAACTGCTATGATGCAATCACCATAGTTTTTGTTGGTATTGTTTTATACAATCCTAATCACATAAAAGTTTTAGTGGGAGAAATTTTATCAGTGTATTTAAGAACAAACTGACATTATTTAGCAATATTACTCAGAATGAGCAACATCACTCAGAAATGGAAAATATTAAAGGTAAATGATTATTTCTAGAAAACATAATGAATGAATTCAGGAGACCGTATAATTAAAGAAAATGTTCAAGCAAGTGCTGTATACTGGTAACATTCTGGCAAATACTATGTTCTAGAATGTATTAACTCATTTATAAAATAGGTATACACTACTGTTATTCTTGTTTTATCAATCTGGTAAATCCAAATCACAGAAGGCTTAAGTACTTTGCAAGTCACCCAATTGGAGGTAGGTTTAACTATACAAACTAATTGTGTATTTAACTATATAAACTTTACAGCAGTTTAACAATAAAGCCTATACTCCTAATCTTCAATTTTATAAACAAACAATACAAACATGAGGAAAATGAAAAATGGGGCATTTCTTCATTTCTTGAATCATGATCACAAGACATCAGTCAAGAACTCAAGTAGAATTTGAACAAATAAACAGAGTACCCTAGTGAGGCTGGAATACACCTATGCCTTTCCTCTTGACTGAATTGGAAATTAGGTCTTCAATTATTGACAATAACATTACAATTACAGACAAAACGACACAAAATGAATAAAATCATCATTGGAGTTAAGTGTCTAGTTGTGATCACTTTTGGGGAGGGTCTTCACCCTTGTATCTTCAAGAAGATACAAGACTTGAGGTGATACAGAATTTAAGAGAATGATATGCAAATTTTATGCTGCTCTAATTTTTTTAGCTGCTCTTAATAAAGAAAGGGGCCATCAAGGTTGGTTGCATGCCTATATGGGCTTGCCTGTCCTACCACTTTTGCCTCTGAGCTTCTGAACCTGACTGGGAGGATTGAAATGCATGTAGCACCTAATGCTCAGATTGCTTTTATAGTTCTACAGCAAGGGTAAAAAGAGGGGGTAAAATGTGAGAGGAATAGAAGCCACTGAAATAATTAGAGGTAAGCAGAAGTTACTTAAGTTTTCCATTATTTTATGTGACCTCAAAAAGAAGTATTAAGTAAAAACTTGAGGATTTTTACAAACTCAACCATACCAAGATTCTATTATATTTTTCAAACAGTTAATAATACAAATATCCACATTTTCAACATATGACTGAATTCCACAGATACTAATGTAGCATATCAATTAAGCAGCAATTTCAGTTCAACATTATGGTAAATCTTGCCTTCAACGTTGGCCAATAAAAGGTTTTCTCCTCTATAAGCATAAAAATTGGGCCTGTGAAGTGGTTGATTTGGGACGCAGATGTTTTATGAACTTTTGGGGAAGGGGGATAAGCTATACATGCAGAAAGACTACTATGTGCTCCAGCACACATAAATGTATTAAAACGATTAAAGGACAAATAACATTGGAATTAGCCTTCAGTGTGCCAAGATAGATCTCCACATAGCATATACTAAAAGGCTCACTGTTGAGAAGTATAAGACAAGAAACAGTTTTAAAATATTTCATAGTCGGCCGGACGCGGTGGCTCAAGCCTATAATCCCAGCACTTTGGGAGGCTGAGGTGGGCGGATCACGAGGTCAGGAGATCGAGACCATCCTGGCTAACACGGTGAAACCCCGTCTCTACTAAAAAATACAAAAAACTAGCCGGGCGAGGTGGCGGGCGCCTGTAGTCCCAGCTACTCGGGAGGCTGAGGCAGGAGAATGGCGTGAACCTGGGAGGCGGAGCTTGCAGTGAGCTGAGATCCCACCACTGCCCTCCAGCCTGGGCGACAGAGCGAGACTCTGTCTCAAAAGAAAAAAAAAAAAAAAAAAATTTCATAGTCTAAGAAGCAATGACACATTTAGTGATTACAAATCCAGTGAATTTCTAATAAGCTCTTTAAACAATGGATAACAGTATTTCAGAATTATTAAGAACTGTAATATATGTAATAACAGAATCAGGCAAAATTAACAACAAATTAAGCAGAACATGGTGGCTCAGCCTGTAATTCCAGCACCCTGGGAGGTCAAGGCAGGAGGAACACTTGAGCCCAGGAGTTCAAGATCAGCCTGGTCAACATGGCGAAACCCTATCTCTGCTAAAAATACAAAACAGTAGGGCATAGTGGTGAGTGCCTGTGGTCTAAGCAACTCAGGAGACTGAGGTGGGAGGATCACTTGGGCCCAGAAGCAGATGCTGCAATGAACCGAGACTGTAACACTGAACTTCAGCTTGGGCAACAGAGTAAGACTCTGTCCCCCTCAAAAAAAGAGCAAAAGCTTAATGACTTCAGGACACACCAAAGAGACCCAAGAGAATTATAACCTACCAAAGGCACTAACAGGCAGAACTCCCAGGTATGAAAGAAAATATACAAACAAGAAGGATGAGTAAGTAGACATGTATTTAATAAAGACACTGGGAAAGGTGGCCTGGAGTTTAGCTTGCCTAAGATTTGGGATGCCAAGTAGATCATATTCCTTAAGTGAATGCAATCTGAAGTATCAATCCACTTCTATTTTTTCTCATTCAAAAATAAATGTCATTTCTTAGGTTATTAACATTTACAGTAAAACAAAGTTGATTCCTCATAGTTAATTTTAACCTATCATACATACCTCCAGCATACAATCTGATACTATTCATGTAGGTTGCAAGGTTTTCCGCTACCAAAGTAACTAAAGCATGATTTTGTTGAAGCTGGTTGATTAAATCATGGCGATAAAATATGTGGGGACTTCGCTGAGTGTGGCTGAAATAAGAAGAACTTAACAGTATAATAAGGCAAATGAAAATTGCTGTAATTAAGAGAGTTTACAGAAGCTAAATTCCAGCTACTACTTTAAAAAATTTTAATGCTATACATTCTTAACAAAATGTGTCAATATTCTCCCCTTAACAAAATATCAAACTCTGTAAAAAACATAATCCATGCTTCCAATCAAGGATCTATTTCAGTATTCTTATTTAAAAATAAAAAGTATCTATCAGTATGAAAACACATGTATTGCATGATGAAGAGTATCAGACGTCCAGGTACATTCTGGAATAATGAGTTCACACCATTTTACCTGGGGATATCACTAAAAAGATCCAGCTCTCTTTTTCTTCCTAGTTTGTCATTATTGACTAAACCAATCAACTCACAAACATTACTATTCTATTGGTAATGAGGTCACCAGTCTTGAGAGAGTATATCTACTGCATCTATCTATAGTAAATAGATATGTCTGATAAAAGACAAATGGTATATATAAACAAATATAATCAAAATATGTCCTTCATAAATATTTTTTCCAATGTTTATTCCCATGAAACTTTCAAATTTCCTTTAATATTTCCAACATTAGAAAAATAGAGTCAAAATTCAACTTAAAAAAAATCACAAAATATAAATGGCATTTTAAGCTTCTATTAACACAAAAACTCTCTTTGGGGTATAATTTTATCAATCTAAAGCTGTAAAGCATCTTGATTAATCATCAGCTGATACACAACACAAATGTCCTTATACCATGAGACAATCTTTTTTTTTTTTTTGAGACAGAGTTTTGCTCATGTTGCCCAGGCTGGAGTACAAGGGTGTAATTTCGGCTCACTGCAACCTCAGCCTCCTGGGTTCAAGCAATTCTCCTGCCTCAGTCTCCTGAGTAGCTGGGATTACAGGTGCCTGCCACTATGTCCAACTAATTTCTTGTATTTTTAGTAGAGATGGCGTTTCACCATGTTGGTGAGGCTAGTCTTGAACTCCTGACCTCAAGTGATCCACCTGCCTCAGCCTCCAAAAGTGCTAGGATTATAGGCATGAGCTGCAGCACCTAACACACGAGGGAATCTTTCTAAGATTACAGTTAGTTAGATAAACCTGAACTTCGCTACTGGGAATCTTAACTGCACTGTGAATATTTTTCAACTAACATAGGTTTCTCCGTTTCTGTGTTATTTTCCTTTCCTTTCATTAATTTTCAGTATCTTACAATAAAATACATTATTTAAATAACCAAAATTTAACATATAACATCAAACATTGAAAATTAAGGAAAATCTAGCTAAAATAAGTTATGAGTAAAAAAATCTTTAAACAGTCTTGTCATGTTTTATAATCTAAATCACTTTGTAGTCTGATTTTTAAAATTTAATTTTAAAATTCAAGAAAGAGGTGTTTCCCCCCCTTCAAATGTTAAAAATGTTAGACTACATCAATTAAATAAATAACAAAGAATACTATTTGTAACTACAAGAAATATTAAGCCAAGACAGAGTTAACTATCGAAAGGATAGAGTAAAATGAGGAGCAAGATAAATATAACATATGGCATAATATCTGATACATCCACTGGAAGTCAGAGACAATTCTGAACTAAGACCTGAAAGGCAGTAATGTGGCTATGATACTTAATTGCTATTTAGTATTGAATACATACCTATCTGTCATAAAATACAAAGAAGTTGAACATGATCAAGGATCCTTATTTTGTTATAAACAAACTCTTAGAAATTTCTTGTTTTCCCACCATGGTTTTCTTTCTTTAAAATTTGCTTTCATATACCATTTTCAACATAACATACAAATAAAAATTAAAAAATTATCTATTAAAAAAAGTCTTACCTCAAATTTTGAGGTGCTTCACCAAACAAACTACAAATTTCTCTTATTTGTTTCAGAGCAGGAATTACCCATTTGTCATTCCTGCGAAGTTCTTCTACAAAGTGATCTATCCACTGGATCTTTTGTGCATCTCGATCCTTATACATGAAAAAAATATACTGTAAGTGGACCAATACTCAATATAATTACAAGAAACCTTCTAAACTTAGCATTACCAAATTTACAATGTAATTGTAAAAGTGTTCAAACAAAATGCTCTAAATATATTATTTTGAAGTTACAATGAAAACACCAAAAGGTAAGGCACTACTATAAATTTAATGTTCTATGGATCCGAAATATCTGTGCCAAGACACAATTTCCAAGTACCAACACATTTATAGGAACTATGATTTTAAAACATTTGTCTGAATGGTGGGTATTGCATTTCATTGAGTTTTGTGAAGTTTTGTCATAAAATTTGGGAAAGCATGCATTGCCAATTATAACCATATATACTGAGTTTGGCTAGGATAGTTTTCTAATCAGAGCAAAGAAAATGGAAAACTTTTATTTCATCAAGAAAGTAACAGTACAGTAATTGAGGTTAAAAAAATCAAAGTAAATCAGTAAACATACAAAGAAAGTGACAGAAAAAAGACAAACGTGTGCAATGAAAAAGTAATGAAGAATTTTTTTTTTTTTTTTGAGATGAAGTCTCACTCTGTCACGAGACAGGAATGTAGTAGCGTGATCGCAGATCTCGGCTCACTGCAACCTCCACCTCCTGGGTTCAAGCTATCCTCCTCCTCAGCCTCCCAAGTAGCTAGGACTACAGGCGCATGCCACCACGCCTGGCTAATTTTTGTATTTGTACTACAAGCGGGGTTTTACCATGTTGGCCAGGATGGTCTCAATCTCTTGAACTCATGATCCACCCTCGCTGGCCTCCCAAAGTGCTGGGACCACTGGCATGAGCCACCACACCCGGTCAAGAATATTTTGAGAGTAAGATTTTTCAAATATTCCTCCATGGTTGCTTCAATCTTTCACATTGCAGTGACTAATAATCAAAATTCTGGTTTAAATGTCTAATAGATATTTAGCTGGAAGAATTCCATTTCTGTGCACACTCACAAAAGAAAAGGTAAATTTTTTTATTTCCGTTAATATTTAATTTAAGGGATGTTTGTAAGCACACACATGTGTTTTCTTAACAAAAACTGGACACATGCTTTAAGTGTCTTTAATTAAAAGTGGACACCTTTCCAAACTACTAAGGGATTTTAATGGCTGTACAAACTATAAAAACATACAGTTTATTTAAGTGGTTTCGTTGTGTAAACAATAAAGAATGTCTTTGTACATACTGTGCTGTTTTCAGATCACTTCCTAGGAAAAATTTCCATTAATAAATGTGTCCATTTTTAAGGATTTAAAAATACTCACAAGTGTATTTTTTTAAATTTTATTTATTTATTTTTTTGAGATGGAGTGTCACTGTGTTGCCCAGGCTACAGTGCAGCGGTGCCAGCTCAGCCTCCCGGGTTCAAGCAATTCTCCCGCCTCAGCCTTGCAAGTAGCTGGGACTATAGGTGCACCCACCACACCTGGCTATTTTTTTTTTTTTTTTCTTTTTCTTTTTAGATGGAGTTTCACTCTTGTTGCTAAGGCTGGTGTGTAATGGTGCAATCTTGACTCACTGCAACCTCTGCCTCCTGGGTTCAAGCGATTCTCCTGCCTCAGCCTCCTGAGTACTGGGATTACAGGCGCCGCCACAATGCCCAGCTAATTTTTTGTATTTTTAGTAGAGATGTGGTTTCATGTTGGCTAGGCTGGTCTCGAATGCTTCACCTTAGGCAATCCACCTGCCTCGACCTCCCCAAATGCTGGGATTATAGGCGTGAGCCACTGTGCCTGGCCAATTTTTTGTATTTTTACTAGAGACAGGGTTTTGCCATGTGAGCCAGGCCAGTCTTAAACTCCTGATCTCAAATGATCTACCCACCTTGGCCTCCCAAAGTGCAGGGATTACAGGTGTGCAGCATTGCACAAGGCCCATACATATACACTAAATTAAAAGTAGTTTAGGTGGGAGGGCAAGAGGAATCACAGACTTAATAGTTATCAGTAACAACAGCAAACAAAAACTGAAGTTAAAAAAGGCAAAAACCCTTACACTAAATTTAGTGAAATCAAGCATTAATATAGCAATGTAGAAAACAGTGTGCCAAGCAATAAAATGAATAATAAATGCTAGGTGAGCATTTATAACAAGTATACTACTTTAATTCTCTGTAACACTTTTCTATTTAACAAGACAGCATCTCAACTCAAGATCCTCATAACCATTTTACCTGCTGAATAAGCACTTATGAGCAGTCAGAATCAACCACAGTATAACACTGTCATCTGATCATAATAACCTAACTGACACTTTTTATTTCCATGCATCTAAAGCTGCAACTGCATTATTGCAAGTCCAATGTACTACTGACTACTGGGATTGGAAAAAGTATTGCGTTTTTATTTGTATGAGGCAGTAGCTGTAATAAATTTCAGTTTGTATTTTCTTCACAACTAAAAATAAATCAGTTTTACAAGAAAAGCTCGGACTAACTAGTCCACAGACTGTGAATGACATCTTCATTTTTGAAGTATTCCAGTTTTATGAATGTTCTCACTTTGATTTACCTAATTATACATATGACTTTGTATTAGTCCTTTTTTGATGATGGCAGCTGATGAAGCAAATGCTTTTATGCTTCACAATTATATGGCTTTCAAAACCCAAGAGCATCATCTTGACCTTACTGAATGATTTTTTAAAATATTTTCTATTTCATTGTTTTGAGACAGGGTCTTACTCTGTCACCCAAGCTGGAATAGGTGGCACACTCATGGCTCACTATAGCTTTGGCCTCCCAGGCTCCAGGGACCCACCTGTCTCAGCCTCCCTAGTAGCTGGGACTTCAGGTGTGCACCACCATGCCCAACTAATTTCTTAGTTTTTACAAAGGTGGGGTTTCCCCAGGCTGCCTAAGCTGGACTGAAATTGTAAACTCGAGCAACTCTACCCTCCTTGGCCTCCCAAAGTGCTGGGATTACAGCAGTGAAAAACTGACCAGCCAACGATTAATTAGATTAAGCTTAAGTCCAAGAAAGCAGAATGTTGCCATGCAGAAACAGAAATACTCTGCCTGTTCATTTTTTTTTTTTTTATTTTTTAAAAAGGAATATCATAATTAAATTACTGAACTGACCAATTATAAGGGTAGCAAAAAACTGCTGATAAAAAGTCATCGCTGGGCGCGGTGGCTCAAGCCTGTAATCCCAGCACTTCGGGAGGCCGAGACGGGCGGATCACGAGGTCAGGAGATCGAGACCATCCTGGCTAACACGGTGAAACCCCGTCTCTACTAAAAATACAAAAACTAGCCGGGCGAGGTGGCGGGCGCCTGTAGTCCCAGCTACTCCAGAGGCTGAGGCAGGAGAATGGCATAAACCCGGGAGGCAGAGCTTGCAGTGAGCTGAGATCCGGCCACTGCACTCCAGTCCGGGCGACAGAGCGAGACTCCGCCTCAAAAAAAATAAAAATAAAAAATAAAAATAAAAAGTCATCAAGAGGTTCAAGACTTTAGGCAAAACTAGCAAAACATTAATACTTAAAATTAGTAGCATAAGGCTACTAAGCATCGGTTACACTGGGAAGCTGTTGTGATTTGCTGATAGGGAAGCCAATAAGTTCTGTTAATCTTACTAACTTATTAGCAAATAAAATGTAACTACCCTTATACCTCTAAAGTCACTATTGCTTTTAAATCTTTATGATCTGTATTAGCACTACATATTGAGCTACAATATGACTATAATAAGATATTCTACCTATTAACATTTTTGTCTCAGTGAGGCAAAAATGCTTAGTGAATGACATATAAAATATGGCTGGAAAACACAAGGGTGGAGAATAGGAAGCCAGGCTTATATGACAAAGTATGCCAATTCCTAAAGATCACTTTAGAAATAAAAAATGATGGGCTGGATGTGGTGGCTCAGGCCTGTAATCCCAGCACTTTGGGAGGCTGAGGCGGGCGGATCATAAGGTCAGGAGATCAAGACCATCCTGGCTAACACAGTGAAACCCTGTCTCTACTAAAAATACAAAAAATTAGCTGGGCGTCATGGTGGGTACCTGTAGTCCCAACTACTCAGGAGGCTGAGGCAGGAGAATGGTGTGAACCAGGAAGGCACAGCTTGTAGAAAGCCAAGATTGCACCACTGCACTCCAGCCTGGGCGACAGAGAGAGACTCTGTCTCAAAAATAAATAAATAAATAAACAAAATGATAGACGAAACTGGAATCATCTTGTAACTAGGTTATCCTACTTGTGAAGGAAAGTCAGAAAACCGAACAAGGAAACACTCCCATACCTGGGAACAACGATAATCTAGTATTTTTATGTGGGCACTGAGAGCAAGGTCCATGATATCTACAGGCACATCATCACTATGAGCCAGGTTCCAAAGAAGGTTCAACACTTTGTGTGCCATCACACCATCTTTATCACCTTCTGCAAGACGACGTATCAACTCAAGGAGCTTTTCACGTTGCTTCTTACTTGCATTTGTCCAACTTGCCTAAAGAAAGTATTTAAATGATATAAATACCACAATTTATTATGTTTGTTTAGATTAAGTAAATACTGCTTTAAGTCTTTGAATAAACTACATTCATCACATAGACACACACACACACACACACACACACACCAAGAGCATATGTGAACAAAAGTGTTACTGAAAGAAACCAAACAGTACTCACAAGACAAAGTAATTGCAATTCCAGGGAAAAAAATCCTCTATTTCCAATATAAAGTTTGTTACTTTTGACTTTAAAATTGTGTAATTAAAAAATAACAAGGGATACGTGATTCAAAAATGCTATGTTATACATAAAGAGAGCAGATGATTAAGTAATCTGCATTAAACATTTTACAACAGAAAGCAAACATATGAGGTGAAAAAATTTTTATAACAAATTACGTTAAGACTAAAAAATCCAAACAATAAAAATCTCCAGCTTACAAAGAAATGATGAACAAATGCTGTCTACATATAAGAGATAAAATGCTCACTGAAAAGAATTAAGATCATTTTGATTTGTGAAGATGAAAAAGATGTTTCATTATTCTTCCCATTAAATACAACCAAAACTCCTGGACATTAAATATAAGGAACAAGAAGGTAGGGAATTCACAGAATTTTCTTTTATTTCACATATTACAGATTTGAAGCTAAAAGATCTAGCAACCTGCAAACATTAGTAGGTGCAGATAAGAAAAGCATCCTCCCTCCTGACAGCCACCCCTATAGCCTATGGATCAGGAAACATGCAAATTGGCATGACAGAAAACTTAGGAAATAAATGTCAAGCAAAAACTATAGAAAGAACTATGACTCACTCCCCACGCATACCACAAAAAGTTCAGTGAAAACCCTAAAGTTCTTAAAGCTGTAAAAAAGCATATGCCCAAATCTGTGGGAAGATAAAGAAGGCCAACTAGTGAGCAGGGGTTTCTATGGAAGATAAAGAAGGCAAGTAGTGAGCTGGGGTTTGTATCTCCACTTGACAGTAACAAGGAGCCAGCACCTGCCTGATTCTGCTGGAGTGGTGCCTAAAAGAGAACCCAAACTTTCATCACAGTCCAGTGGAAAAAAAGTCACTCCCACCATGGTAGAAGTTACAAGTGTGAATCACACAGGAGGTCAGAAATTCCTCCCCAAAATAGCAGTAATAAGGAACACCCCCTTTCCAGTGACAAGGAAGACAGTCTAGGGAACTTGGAGTTCTACTTCCAAGCAGTAACAACCAAGGGTACCCCTCCCTTCCCTTGCCTGAGTGGTGCCAGACAAAAATCAAGGAAAATAGAAGTTTTCAATATTCTTTGAGTCTAATAACATAGTATGATATCTCTAGGTTTCAACTATTACTTGATATACCAAGAATCAAGAAGATATCAAAATGAATGAAAAAAAGAACTGACTGGTGCCAACACAAAGAAAACAGATGTTAGAATTATCAAGTTTTTTTTGTTTTGTTTTGTTTTGTTTTGTTTTGTTTGAGACAGAGTCTTGCTCTGTCGCCCGGGCTGGAGTGCAGTGGCATGATCTCGGCTCACTGCAAGCTCCACCTCCTGGGTTTACGCCATTCTCCTGCCTCAGCCTCCTGAGTAGCTGGGACTACAGGCGCCCGCCGCCTCACCCGGCTAGTTTTTTTTTTTTATTTTTTAGTACAGACGGGGTTTCACCATGTTAGCCAGGATAGTCTTGATCTCCTGACCTCTAAAGTTACATAAACAGATACAGTAATATAACTACAGAAATTTTAAAAACGTTCCAATAACCCTCCAGAAGACAGGAAAATAAAAACAGAGAAATGAAAGAAGAGAATAAGCATAACATAAAAATATGATAGCAAGGGGTAACAGGGATTCTTTGTATTATTAAGCGTAAGAAAATAGGCAGGTTGAGGTCGGGTGCGGTGGCTCAGGGCTGTAATCCCAGCACTTTGGGAGGCCAAGGTGGGCAGATCACCTGAGGCTGGGAGTTAAGAGAACAGTCTAACCAACACAGAAACTCCATCTCTACTGTAAATACCAAAAATTAGATGGGTATGATGGCAGGTGCCTGTAATCCCAGCTACTTGGGAGGCTGAGGTAGGAAAATCGCTTGAACCCAGAAGGCAGAGGTGTGGTCAGCAGAGACTGAGCCATTACGCTCCAACATAGGCAACAAGAGCAAAACTCCCATATAAAAAAAAAAAACCAAAAAAAAAAAAAAAAGAAAAGAAAAGAAAAACAGGCAGGTTGAAGGCAGAATGCAAAAAGATATAACAGGCAAACATTAAAGGAAAGTAGAAATAGTTATTTTAATATGAGATAAAACAGATTTCAGCACAAGAAAAATGTCATAGGTCACTATACAATGAAAAACGATCACTCCATCAAGACATGACACAGCAGTTCTAAACATGTATGCACCAAAATATGTATACTGTAAAATATGTGAAGCAAAAACTAAGATAATCAAACGTGAAAGAGACAAAATCATAATTAGAGAGACATCAACACAACTCTGTCTAAACAAATGACAGAACTACACAAAAATTTGCAAAAATATCAACAAAAGCTTCAATCAACAGCATTTAACTGACATTTATTGAACACTCCACACAACAGCAGGATACACCTTATTTTCAAAGTTCCTACAAAAGAAAATACACAAGAAAGACCATCTATCTCTTCAGTGAGAAAACAAACTTCAGAAAATTTAAGAATGAAAACCATACAATTATACAGGAATCAAACTATAAATCAATTACATTATGATGACATAAAAACTTCCTATTAATTATTGTTCAAGTCCTAGTTCTATGTTCTCAAAGAGTCATCTTCACAGAAATTAATATAATTAAGGCTAGGCCTGGTGGCTCACGACTAATCCACTACTCTGAGAGGCAAAAGAAGGAGTATCACTTGAGCCCAATAGTTTGAGGCCAAGAAGTCTGAGTCCCAGCCTAAAAAACCCAGTGAGATTTTTCTCTATAAAAAATTTTAAAAATTAGCTGGACATAGTGATTCACACCTGCAGTCTCAGCTACTCCGGAAGCCTGAAGTGGGAGGATTGCTTGAACCCGGGAGGCTGAGACTGCAGTAAGTGTGACTGCACCACTAAACTCCAGCCTGTGTGACAAAGTGAGGCCCTGTCTGGAAGGAATAAATACACATACATACATGCATGCATACATACATACATTCGTGCAACATGTGTGTATATGTGTTTATTACATGTATATTATACTAGTATATATAGGTATATGTATATATGTGAGCCCATATATGTGATCTCATATATATGCATATATACATATACATAAATCTGTTTGCATATATATGTGAAAAAAAAACCAAAATTGAGATAAAATACACAACATTTAAACATAGTGGAAGACGGAAGTTCCTAACACCAAACACACAGATAAGAGGAAATGCTGAAGTGAACCATCTTAACTCCTACTTCAAACTACAAAAAAAGAGCAAAATAAGCTTGAAGAAAGCAGAATAAAGGACACACTAAAGAATTAATGAAAATCCATAAAATTTAAAAGAAACAACAGAGAAAATCAATGAAACAAAGACTTGTCTTTTCAAAAGGATCTAGAATTAAACTTCTAGTGCAATGGGCAAAACAAATCTTGTTAAAGATAATACACAAATTACTAACATCAGTAATAAAACAGCTATGACTGAAGACTGTGCTGACATCAAAAACCACTAAGAAATACTAGAAACAATATATAATTTGACAGCTTAGACAAAATAAATGACATCTCTTAAAAACAAATTACAGGACCACAATCAATATAAACAATTACAAAAGAATGATAATGATTAAGAAAAACTAAACTTGTAATGTTAAAACTCCCCTAAATAATCACCAGACCAGACGGTTTCAGTGAGGAAAAACAGAAGAAACACTTTCCAATATTTTATAAAGTCAGTCATGCTCTGACTGCAAAACCTGAACATTACAAAGAAAACTACAGACTGCATCCCTGATAAATATAAATGCAAAATTTCTTAACAATTATTAGAAAAGGAAAGTCAACAATACACAATAATAATGATATATGATTAAGTATGGTTTATTTCAGGGAGGCAGGCCTAACTAAATAATCAAAAAACAATCACTATAATCCACCACATTAAAAGGGTAGAAAAGAAAAATTGGGCTGTACATGGCTGTTCACACCTGTAATCCCAGTGACTTAGGAGGCGAAGGTTTGGGAGAACAAGTGTGGGCATGACAGCAAAACCCCACCTCCATAAAAATAAAGATTATAAAAAACGTTAGCTTAATGTGGTAGGGTGTACCCTTAGTCCTTGCTACTCAGGACACTGAGGCAGGAGGACAGCTTGGGCCCAGGAAGTCAAAGCTGCAGTGAACTGTGATCACACCACTGCCCTGTCACCTGGGTGACAGAGTGAGACCATGTCTTTAAAAAAAAAAAAAAAAAAAAAAATCACTATCACAGCAACAGATACAGGAAGAAACACTTGGCAAAACATCCATTCATGACAAAGACTCTCAGAACAATAATGGAATGCAACTTTCTCAAACCAATTAATGGCATCTACAAAAAAGCAGGGGCTAACATTATTCCCTCCCCACTTGCTTTTTTGGTCTAAAACAGACAGGGTGTGATCATGGCTCACTGTAGCTTCCAACTCTTGGGCTGATGCAATCCTCCTGCCTTAAACTCACAGTGTTGGGATTACAGGTGTGAGCCTGAACCACTGCACCTAGCATTTTAGAAGGCCAAGGCAGGTGGATCACCTGAGGTCAGAAGTTCAAGCCCGGTCAACATGGTGAAACGCCATCTCTACTAAAATACTAAAATTAGCTGGGCATGATGGCAGATGCCTGTCATTCCAGCTACTCAGGAGGCTGAGATGGGAGAATCACTTGAACCTGTGAGACAGTGGTTGCAGTGAGGTAAGATTGCGCCACTGTACTCCAGCCTGGGTGGCTGAGTGAGACTCCATCTCAAAAAGAAGAAAAAAGAAAAAAGAACAAACACCACTCCCTCCATTAAGAGGCCTTGCTAAAATGTACCAAATACATCTCTTAGGTAGTATCTCATGAGACCCATCCATCAAGGAGTCATACAGACCACATAAGTCTAGGAGGTCAAAGGGTAATCACCAGAAGAGCACTAAGGCCACATGGGTGTGCATGACTAACCCCACTGCTTTGCTTCTCTGGTACCGTGGTTTGGGGATGGCACATTCAACATGGTGCTGGGACACAGTAACCAAGGAGGCAAAACAGTTGACAGTGGATTGGGGTGCTGCTGTCACTGTCGTCCTCTCCACTCTGGGTCACTGAAAAGACTGAGGGATGCCTCTTGTCTCTTTTCTAGATATATAACACCCCATCCTCAAGCCTGCAATCCCCTTAAACGAGAACTGGATCTCCTTTAATCCTCAGACCCTAAAGTACACTCTGGGAAAGTCCCGCTTTCACTCACGTATAAAGGCCTTCCAGGATGTAAGCCAAGTATTTAAACTCTCCTCGAATGATGTTCTAGGAAAGACAAAGCTATGAGAAAAGTAGCAGTGACCTTAAAGGACTCTAAATGGGACTATGATGATAGCACCAGAAAATGGAGATGGAAACTTTCACAAATGTGTATACTAAAGGACTTGCAGGGGATTAGAGCCAAACCTATTGACTACTCCAAGGTTTTCACGATAGATCAAAAACTAGATAAAGTCCTTTCAGCCTTTTTGGAAAGAATGAGAGAAGCTTTAGTGAAACACACCTCTTTCTCTCCTCTGCTGGTTTATTACTCAGGCAGCTCCTAATACGGGAAGGAAATTAATCAAACAGACCCTGTTGAAAAATCTAATTTTTCTCACCTGCAAGTTAAAACTTTGCAGTGTATAAGTGACCCTCTCCTCTGTGCCCCAATTAAAGAAGTCTCAGGAAGGCACTGAGGCTATCCTCAATCTCTTAGCTGAAAGGGTCTCCAAATCTAACACTCAGCTCTGTCAGACTTCTGTAAAGTCACTAGGTGTACTCTTTTCAGAAAGGACCAGAGAACCAGGTGAGGAAAGGATTGAGTATATTTCCTTTACTAGTTAATACTAGGTATTACCTGATTTTGTAGACTGTGAATACCTGAGTATACGGAAATGGCTCTCCCTTACACTACCTCTTAAGAGAAACTCAAACAGTTAAAACTCACCCCCACAACTTGGGACACTGAGGCTCAAAAAGCCTTTAACCAGCTAAAATACGCCTTACTTAAAACACCAGCCCTCAGTCTTCCCACATGGAAAGCATCCAGTCTCTATGTATTAGGAAAGAAAGGAATGGCTCTAGAATTTTTAACTAAGACTTGGGGTCTGGCTCAACAGCCTGTGGGTTACTTAAGGAACTTAACTTGTTGGCTAAAGGATGGTCAGCCCACCTGCAACAGAATTAGAATTACCACCTGTAATTAGAGGTAGTAAGTCCTTCTAATCTGTCTTTGTCTTCCAGCTATGCTTATTTACTAGGCACAGGAAACTGTACTCCTAGCCCTGCTCTTAAAAGTGCTCCACCCTAAGCTGTTGGATCTTCTTCTGTGTAGTCATGTATGTGATATGTATGTGATGTCTACAAAAAGAGCTCTAATTAATTAGCCTAAATAAATAAGCACTTAAGTCAAATATTTTTAAGGAAAAAGCAAAAGCTGTGGTACCTTTCAGTTCATGTGACTTTCATCTTTAAAAATAAAAACAGTCTTGGCTGGCACTGTGGCTCACGCCTGTAATCCCAGCACTTTGGGAGGCTGAGATAGGCTGATCATGAGGTCAGGAGATCAAGACCATCCTGGCTAACATGGTGAAACCTTGTCTCTACTGAAAATACAAAAACTTAGCCAGGCGTGTTGGCATCCGCCTGCAGTCCCAGCTACTGGGGAGGCTGAGGCAGGAGAATGTCGTGAACCCGCGAGGTGGAGCTTGCAGTGGGCCAAGATCACGCCACTGCACTCCAGCCTGGCTGACTGGACAACACTCGGTCTCAAAGGAAAAAAACAAAATTCCTAAGAGTTACCATTTTGACATCCAATTGAAACTACTGGAAATAGATTTACATGCAAGGTATATAAAAACAGTAAAATGTGTTTTTAGTAAAAGATTTTAAGAAGGCAAGGAAATGTATATTGTGCCTAATAATAAAGGACTATCTTAAATTAGATAAACTAGAAGGTTTAAACAAATTGAAAAAGATTGCAAAAATTAATCTTACAAAGGAAATTATGTATATGAACATATTAACTAAATTAAAAAGGGTATTTATGTTGTTTTTTACCCTGTAACTTAAACATTGAAATAAAAGCACAACAAGGTTTTCTTAAGATCCCAATCTGCTCTTTAGCAAAACTTGTAAAGTGTTAAAGAGGTTTGAGAAAATTTCACCTCATGGTCAAACTGGTTAAAATGGAATAGGATTGCCTGTAAGGTTTCATTAAAAATTGAGGCTAACATTAATAGTAAACTAATGCAAGGGTGTAATTTTAACTATTTCTCTTCAACAGAATTTCCATGTAATAATAAAGGCTGATGGGATATACAAGGTTGTAGTCCCCGAATATGTGCTGTTAATTGCAATTAAGGTTATGAGTTATTGTAAGCCATGGAAATAATCACATTTGTCAAACATGTTCTTGACTATAACCACCTTGGACATTTTATCTTTACAGGCAATTGTTGTCTTGTTTGACTCTTCTTCAAAAAAATAGTTTATAATCAGCTGTGGAACTTTAACAGGTGCTCTCAAATGCAGGTTTCTGATAACAGAAAAATGTACAGGACTCATGAAAAGCTGAAATGTCTACAAATATCAAGCAGAACCAGAGTTAACAGAACAGACTAAACTTGTTTCTTCCTGCCTGGTTCCTTTAAAATTCAGAAACTGGTTTTAAGTATTCTTGACTCATAATATGGTTGTCTGCATCGGTGCAGTAAGAATTCATATTATTTTGAACAGGACACAATTGGAAAAACTGGTTGTTTTACCAAAGCTTTGACTGGAGAGTGTGTTTCTGTTGAAGCAGTCAGTCTTGACTTACAGAGCCAATAAAAGCCCTTTGGGGAAAGTGGTCTCACACCTTGTCTACACAGCCTCCATACAAGCTTCCTAACTTGTGGTAACGAATTTCACTTTCTCACAGTCCTAGGAACACCATGCTCTCAGAACCTCAAGAAAAGAGAAGTTTACCTAACTCACAGGTATCTGAGGGTACAAACCCATGGCTGGACTTAGCTTCAAAGTCCCATCCGAGATTCCCTGTGGACGAAAGTTCCATCAAGGCCTATCTAAAAGGCCTGTGTACAAATAATTATTCTTCCTGCATTTTATGCAAATATCAGACCAACTTTAATTTTGCAAACAACTCAGTCTTATTTGTTTTTAACAGAAATGAGGATGGAAAAAGGGTAATTATGTTTCAAACTTAACACATATCTGTCATTGACTTCTAGTTCATTAGTTGTTTTTATGTTCTTGCCTACATTTTAAACTAATGCTGCTTATTCCTGTACAGTAACCAGCCATCTCTGGCTGCAGCTCAGTGGAAACAGAAAGGGATATGCAATGTAAAAATCTGGAACAATGTTCTAGAGTTCAGGGCAATTATCCTACAAATGCTGCCAGGTAACCTATAACACAAAGGTTTCCTTTCTAGGAAAGTAAGACCAAGGAAGCACCACAAAACCAAGCCCTTTGCACCCAAAATCTTAACAAGCATACTTACAGCCACCAGTTATTAGGGCATATCAAAAGCCTCGGGATTTTAAAACTGTCTTTCCCCACTCCTTGTCTCATTTTAACACACGTCCACTAGTAACCCAAATCGTTTCATTCACTTAGAGGCTATCAAGCTCCAAATGGTGATGCAAATGGAACTAGGCATAAACACGCCTTTCATCTGAGTCCCTTAAACTATCTCCTTGAGGAATCCTAGCTTCTGTTCCCCATACAATGCCTGTCTCCAGCAGGAATTAACCAGAAAGATCAATGCCCAGTCTTCCTAACAGCAGTTAGGGTTTTCCACTCCTGAAGCAGGAAATAAGGGAAAAGCAAAGGAAAAATCAGTTTGGAAAAACTTAGGCTGCACCTGCACATACATCAGCAACTTTGTATAATTAGCCAGCTCCCAGGAAAAAGTTTTTCAGGCATATAAACGGTGAGAACTTACACAGGGAGGTCAGGAGCTTATCTAAAACAAACCCTCAGTTATACAAAGAAGAGAAGTGGCACTTTGTGCTTGCCTAGAGACAACTGCTTAAGATACAATGAGTTGCACAGACATCTTTACTGATAGCAGAAGTTATTTAAACTGCTACGGAGATGAGAAGAGTTTCTTATAAAAGCTGTTAAATTCAGCTATTACCCAGCAATCCACTCGGACTCCTCTCTACTGCAGAGAGCTTTTTCCTTTCACTTATTAAATTTTCACTCCAATCCCATGTTTGTGTCCACATTCCTTAATTTTGTTGGACACAGAACAAAGAACCTGGGGTACTGATACAGGCAATGAGAAACTGCTACATTAAGGGGTATTGGTGAGACATTCCACATTTCATCTCACCTAGAGAAATAAGTATTACCTCAAAACACACACACACACACAAACAAAACAAAAATAAACAAGCCAAAAACCCTGCCTACCGAGGTTCACAGCAGTTTATAATAGCCCCAACCTGAAACACTACAAACATCCATTCATGGTGAGTAGTTCATACCAAGTACTACTCGTCAGTAAAAGAAACAAATGTCAGATACAGTATAACTAATGTGAAGATCTGAAATCCAAATGTTCCAAAATCTGAAACTTTCTGCATAGTGACATGATGTGCAAAGGATATGCTCCTTAAAACATTCTGGGCTGGGCATGATGGCTCACGCCTGTAATCCTAGCACTTTCAGAGGCTGAGGCAGGCAGATCACAAGGTCAGCAGATCAAGACCATCCTGGCTAACACGGTGAAACCCTGTTTCTACTAAAAAAATCCAAAAAAGTTATCCGGGCATGGTGGCGGGCACCTGTAGTCCCAGCTACTCAGGAGGCTGAGGCAGAAGAATAATGTGAACTCAGGAGGCTGAGCTTGCAGTGAGCTGAGACTGTGCCACTGCCCTCCAGCCTGGGTGATAGAGTGAGACTCTATCTCAATAACAACAACAACAACGAAAAAATATTCTGGATTTTAGATTTGTAATGTAGAGATGCTCAAGCAGTCAGTATGAGGCAAATGCTCCAAAAAAAAAAAAAAAATCCAAAAAATATATATATCATTCTAGTGAGCCTGCAAATAATTAAATGGAATGAAAAAAAATAATCTCAAAAGGCTATATTGTGTTCAATTCCTGTGAGTACATGTTTAAAGTAAAACCAAAAGCAAAAGACCTTTAGAAATTGAGCTGACTGGCAATCCAGTTAGTTGCCAGGGTTTTAAGGAGGAAGTCGGGGCAGAATGCAAGTGGGTGTTGCAATAAAAGGGCACCATGAGGAATCCTTGTGGTGACACAGATGTTCGGTATCTTGAGGGAAACAATGTCAAAATCTTGGTAGTGATCAAAATCTTGGTTGCAGTGATTTTTAAAGATGATAACACTAGGAGTAACAGGTTAAAGAATGTGGGATTTTCTGCATTACTTCTTAACATGGTACGTGAATCTACAATCATCTCAGTATAAAAAATTAAAGTAAAACAGTGTTCTAAATACCCAGCAACACAGAGGATGGTATATGTAGTATTTTATTAGTCAGTAGTTACTAGTGAGAGCTGAGCTTCTGGATTGGATGAGGACTTGGAGAACTTTTGTTTCTAGCTAAACTATTGTAAATGCACCAAACAGCGCTCTATGTCTAGCTAAAGGATTGTAAACACACCCATCAGCACTCTGTAAAATCGAACCAATCAGCACTCTGTGTCTAGCTAAAGGCCTGTAAACACATCAGTCAGCACTATGTAAAATGGACCAATCAAAGCTCTGTAAAATGGACCAATCAGCAGGACGTGAGCCAGGCCCAATACAGTAATAAAACCTGGCCACCCAAGCCAGCGGCAGCAGCTCACTCAGGTTGCCTTCCACACTGTGGATTGTTCTTTTGCTCTTCACCATAATTCTTGCTGCTGCTCACTCTTTGGGTCTGCACTACTTTTATGAGCTGTAACACCACGAGGGTCTGCAGCTTCATTCTTGAAGTCAGTGAGACCAAGAACCCACTGGAAGGAATAAATAATAAATAAACACCAGAACTAAAGAACTGAAATCCACTTAAATGGCCAATAATAGGAGAAAGGACTACATCACCTTAAGCTAGTAACTGTACAGCAATTTAAAATGATAAACACAGAATTTCTGAGGAAGACAACGGTAACACTGGCTTTTAATTCCCTCTGGTGTCCAAAAAATTCCCACTGAAATAATAAAAGGAATACAGAAACTGCTAACAAAATAGCAAATGATTAATATTATTACAAGAACAAAAATAATGAGGCGACTATAGAATCAAAGAGGAGTGATTAAAAGAAAACTATACAGTGAGGAATGTAGTTAGATGCTGATTCAAACAAACTGTTAATAAAACCTATGAGAAAGTATTTGTGATATGGTTTGGACAATAAGCATTTAGATACACAAAAACTCTTAGGAAACAAATTAGGGCAATTACTGGATAGGAAAAATAGACATATTCTAAGAAGGAACTAAGGACAGCCCAAACACATGTAAAATTTTTCAATCTCAATATCTAGAAATATTAAAATTAATGAACATAACGAGAATCTCATAACCACGAGACTTTCAAAAATTAAAAATTGTGCCAAAAATAAAATGTTGGCAAACACTGTAAATTAGTACCAACATCTCAGAAGACAAAGGCTTACTTAGATTTCAAGTCTTTTATCACCTAGAGTTTGAGCAAGCACATTAACTATAGGTAACTGCGAAGAAAGATAAACTTCGAATCATCCAGCTGCAACCTACAAAGAACTGATAATTGGCGTATATTCATTGCCTCCTTAAAAGCACTTTAACAAAGACCTTTCAAGACACACTGGCATGCTGCGTAAGAACTGCCAGATTTATCAACACCTCAAAAAAGCAATGCTTATCATTGAATAACAGACTTCTGATAAACAACAGATAAGCCAAAGGGCAATAAAGAAATGACAGGTTTTTTTTTTTTTTTTTTTTTCTTTTGAGATAATCTCCCTCTGTTACTCCTTCTTTTGAGGCAGTGGTGTGATCTTGGCTCACTGCAACCTCTGCCCCTCAGGTCCAAGAGATTCTCCAGAGTAGCTGGGATTGTAGGCATGCACCACCACAACCAGCTAATTTTTTGTATTTTTAGTAGAGATGTGGTTTCATCATGTTGGCCAAGCTGGTCTTGAACTCCTGACCTCATGTGAGCCACACTCCTCAGTCTCCTAAACTGCTGGGGTTACAGGTGTGAGACACTGTGCCCAGTCAGATAATACATTTTTTATTTCAATTATATTAAGGTCATCTTGAGAATTTATGAATTAAAAAGGAGAGGGAGAAAAAAAAAGAGAAACTGACCAGATCCTCCATCTATCATTATGGCTGTCTTGGTGCATCACTGTTTCAGAAGTTATCTCAGAACTAAAAGCGATAGGAAATTAAGAGTATCAAACGTAACTTCTCAATACTGATGTCCTTGCCTACCTTTGATATAATTCCAACAGATTAAAACATATAGTCATCTCAAACAAACTCTTATTATGCTGACGTGGCTGATTAAAAGTCTCCTAGTCCCTTTACATGCTAATTCTGATTTAACATATCTGGTATGTTAAGTCAGAATTTAAAGTGTAACGCTTGTGAAACTATTATCCAGGTTACTTCTGACTTCTTATATAATTTTCTTCCTTTTCTCTACCTTCTCCATAATGGCAAGATCCATCTATGTGCTAAATTGTTACAGTGTGTTAATTTTCATTGTCACGAAGTGTTCCATATAAGAGGAGTCCACAGTTTACTTATGGTTTCATAATATATCAACATTTGTTTTTTTCAGTTTGAGACTAATAAAACAATCCTGCTAAGATACTGTTGAACACATTCCTTAGTAAATATATTCATGAGTTTCTCTAGGGCATATATTCAGAAACAGAATAGCTAGGTGACAGAATGTAAGAATCTACATTTTGAAAGAACAATGCCAACCTATTCTCTGTTGTAATTAGCAACTAAAGCTCCCACCAAAAATCTAATTACTATTTTACTGAAATATTTATTCATGAATGACATACGGATTTATATTCTTCATTCATAAATTCACCAACCTTAAAAACCAGCTAGACTATCATGCTAAAATGCCTTTAAATGTAACATTATGATATCAGAAACCTCTTGCTTTTTGAATTTCATTTCTCCATGCCATATACATAACTCCAAAGAACCAGAATGTTTTATGCCTTATTTTCCAATTATTCTCTGCATTTCTACAGGTTATTTTAACCAAAATCAAAATGAAAACTACCAGTGGAAATGAATTCAAAGAAATAATCGAAGTGAAAAAACATTAAGATTCTGCATTTGTGATGAAAACTATTATAAAAAATTATTGTTAAGCTCTGACTGGAAGAAACAACAATGATCAATTCTTTTTCATCAGAGATTCTTCAATGAAAATGTTAGTTAAGCACACTATCTATAAGCAAAAGCAATCTAACTAATTAACTTTACTTACAATTAACTGGCAATACTTTACTATTCAAGCTACTACCTTACAGCAATCAAAAAGATGATCAAGTTGTCCAGGAGAAAAATCCCAAGCCAACTTTGCTAGCAGATCATGTACATTCTTCACAATGGCTTCATGTTTTCCTGCCTGTCGAAAAAACAAAAATAGAACAAATAAACGCAGATAAAAAAATTATAGCATACTTACATTTTAATAACAAAAAAACAGTTGTACTATACCAATCTTCAATACTTAATAAACATTCCTACTTCATTTGAGGTAATAACGGGATTCTTAATATTTGAAATGCTTTAGAACGTCATTTAATACTTGACAACTCAGTTTTTTTGGGAACAAACAGTAAACTTTGGAAGTTAATATGAAAACTTACTAGAAGGTATTTACAAATAAAACTAAGAGAAAAAGAAATCAAAATATTGGATTGTTTCAAAACTCAAAGCTTAAGGGCTCAATAAAAGCAAGATTAAGTATTCTGTTGTTTCTCTTTAAAAAAGGGCAAAAAACAAGCTTTATGAGCCAGTGCCTACCAATACTCCTCAAGTGACCCAGGAGTAGAAACCTGCCATTAAGATAATGTAAAAACATATGCATTAGTATCTCTGAAACCAGGTTTTTTTATTATGAAAAGTCACAATCTTCTATAATAATTGTACATTTTTTAAAGTCACAGTAATGGAACTCTTGTGACACTTGTCTCTTCTATGCATTACTTAGGTGAAAGCCTCCAAATATAGATTATTTACACTCTTTCAGTAATTGTTCCTTTAGTGACAATTATTTTGCTCTACAGATCTTTCATTTAAAACCATTTATGGCCAAGTGCAGTGGCTCACGCCTACAATCTCAGCACTTTGCAGGGCCGAGGAGGGTGGACCACGAGGTAGGGAGATCAAGACCATCCTGGTGAACACAGTGAAACCCTGTCTCTTCTGAAAAAAAAAAAATATTAGGCGGGCCTGGTTGTAGGCACCTGTAATCCCAGCTACTCTGGAGAGTGAGTGAATGGCGTGAACCCAGGAGGCAGAGACTGCAGTGAGCTGAGATTCCCACCACTGCACTCCATTCTGGGAGTCACAGCGAGACTCCATCTCAAAACAAAACAAAACAAAAAACTATCTATATAAGCTGCTACTGTTGAGTATATACAAAGACAGAAAAATGTTACTTTTTGTTTAAAAATTCTTGGTAGGATTTCTCTACATGAACAGCACATGCACTGGTAAAAGTCAGGCAATACTAAATTGCTGGTGTTACATAAGGGTTATTACCACAAAACTTCTCCTTTTCGGTATCTTCCTTAGAAAATAGCTATCATCTCACTCTCTTACCTGTGCTGCCCAGATATTATCAAGGTCCTGTAATGTAAGAGCCTTTTCTTTAATCACAAAACGAAGAATTTTCTCTAGCTTTTCTACATATTGTGGTTGATGAAGACTGTCTTGCAAGACTATGGATAAGATACTATTTTGCTATATCCATTCCTAAATGTAATACAAAAATTCAATGCAGAAACTAAAAAGAAATTTTTTTAAAAAGCAAAATAAAAACATGTCTCTGACTTCTAAACGTTAGGAATTCAAACGTCCAAATTATGTATACATTCACAAATTACAGCACAGTTGTGTAATATTTAAATGTTGCATTAATTCAAAATTAAACATTAAAATAACTTATTTCACAGAATTTGGCATATAAAATCTTCCCATAGGTGAGCTAGATTCACCAATTGTAATCCAGTAATATAATGAATTACATTGGTGTTTTAATTTGCAATTAGTAAACATTAAAATAATTTTACAGAATTTTATTTCTGCTCATAAAGATTCCCATATATGATACAATAGTACACTTCTCAAACTATCCATTGAAAACAACCAGTTTTATATTTCCAATCTTAGATTCTTCTGTAAAATACAATAAAAGTGCCATAACAACGTCAAATTTTGCTAAATACTTTCACTATTGGTGACTCTCAAGAACCAGTAATAATTCAAGGACTAGTGCATATACTGAGTAATTCTGTTTAACATTGCACAAAGCAGGCAAACAGCACTGAGTATGAACATGGGTCTAAGGTAAACACCATTAGTTCCACCCAAATGTCCATAGCGTCTTTTTTTTCACATTCTAATCCTTTCCACTATCGCTATAGTGTTGTTATTTCCAATAATCCACTGAAGATTATTTTATGGTGAAGATTATTCTACAGAAATGATCTTAAGTAGCAAACCACATACACTCAAAAAAAGACTTTTTAATACTTTGCTGAACTATTTGTTATTTATTTCAAAACTAAAATACATGAAAATATCTATGGTAAACAGTTTCATTACCTGTCAAAATGACATATATAAGTGATTTTAAAATTAAATTATTAAGAAATTAATCTTACACTCTGGGAGGCCGAGGCAGGTGGATCATGAGGTCAGGAGTTCAAGACCAGCCTGGCCAAGATGGTGAAATCCATCTTGTATTTTTGTAAAAATACAAAATACAAAAATTAGCCAGGCATGGTTGCAAATGCCTGTAATGCCAGCTAATCGGGAGGCTGAGGCAGAGAACTGCTTGAACCCAGTATGTGGAGGTTACGGTGAGTGGAGATTGTACCACTGCACTCCAGCATGAGTAATGGAGCAAGACTTTGTCTCAAAATAAAAAAAAAAAAGAACTGAATCTTAGTATTCTGAAAATCATGATAAAGCACTACTCAATTATCACATTAATTATAATCCCTATTTATTAATCTCCAAATTGAATTAGGAAGTGATCACAACATCACTTCATTCACTAGACTGCAGATCCACTCAACCCCTCTGAAGATAACATCTTACTATTTCAATCCAATCCAGCCACCTATTTACATCAACAGCTACATTCAGCAATAATAAATTTACCAGAGGAACAATTAAGTTACCTCAACAAACAACTAATCATTTATTAAACCTTTTATTATTATAATAAAAAGATCTTACAATTAGTCATAAATCTTTCAATTTTATTTTTTTCTTCTGTTGCTTCTAACAGTAACTGGTAATAATCTAATTTTTTATAAGCATCATCTCATTCACAATAAAAGACTTAAGAGGCTTACTGCCATTCGCTCAGCTGTCAGCCATTCTTCCTCCTCAGGATTACTATGTCGATGAGTATAATATGATACACTAGATATAACCTTATTTATTTCATTCAGTGCATTCATCTTTCCATTAAAAGAGGAAATTTGCAACAATCTATGAGAAAAATTTTGAGTAAATGTTATAACCTTATTTATTTCATTCAGTGCATTCATCTTTCCATTACAAGAGAAAATTTGCAACCATAAATGAGAGAATTTTGGAGTAAATATTATATCAGAATTCACACAGATAATAATTTAAGGTGGAAAATATCTTACCTGAGTATCATCTTTAACCTAAAAATTTCCAAATTTTTTATAGTCTCATCTTGTCCTGAAATTCTTGAAGCTAAGTTCTTCAAAGATTTAATAATCATTGAAAGGGCATCATTTTTGGCTTCATTCTTTGTTTCTTTTTTCAGTTCTTCATCAGTTAAATTTTCTAATAAATGTGGAACTATTTCTATAACTGGAATGAAGTACTTTTTCACTGTATGTTGACTGAGAAACTCATAGCATTGTCCAAATGGTCTGAAATATGAATGACACAAAACCTGTTTAATATTCAGTTTTTTAAAAAGAACTAAACTTGCCAATTAGTTTCAACACTTAAGACCACACAAAAACAGGTCCTCATTTTACAATGAGACACAACCCACAGAATATTCACATGAAAACATAACTTACTTAATAAGAGCTGCAATTATTTGAACATTTAATGCTGATCCATTAAAAAAAGATCATGCAAAATCTGGAACCCATTTAACGTGCCAAATTTATTGATGAGATCCACTAGCCAACCCTGTAATACAGTTAATAATAAAAATTAATTCCCCCCTTTCAGGAAAAAAGTTACTATTTGAAATGCATTTGTGTGAGACATACTAGAAACAGAAAATTTAATTTAAAAATTATACTAAATTATATTTAAAAAGAGTACAAGACATGTTTATTATGTATACTTAACAAAGATTTAAAAATAGGTGGGATGATAGGCATGCACCACCACTCCTGGCTACTTTTTGTAGTTTAAATACAAAAAGTATAGGCAGAAATTATGTCACAGTTCACAGCAACACAACTGGTATCGTTTATATCTAATGTAGCTGGTGAGTAAGAATTAGGTAAAGGTTGTATATCTAAAAACATTTCTAAACATTAAAATGCAAAATGAATTAAAGACTTCAGAAGTTATGAGAAGATTTAATAAACTAAGAATTAAGAAATACGGTATAATGAAAACTTTTATATCTTGTTTTCTAGAGCCAAGTTTTAGGAAACAAATTAAAAACGGGGAGTAGAGAACAAAGGATGTTTTACTACCAATCATTTCTTCTTCTTTTTTTTTTTTTTTTTTTTTTTGAGACAGAGTCTCGCTCTGTCACCCAGGCTGGAATGCAGTGGCATGATCTCAGCTCACTGCAAGCTCTGCCTCCCAGGTTCAAGTGATTTCCTGGCCTCAGCCTCCTGAATAGCTAGGATTACAGGCACCCGCCAACACACCCAGATATTTTTTGTATTTTTAGTAGAGATGGGGTTTCACCATGTTGGCCAGGTTGGTCTCGAACTCCTGACCTGAGGCAGTAACACCCACCTCGGACTCCCAAAATGCTGGGATTATAGGCTTGAGCCACCGTGTCTGACCATACTACCAATCTTGGGAGAAATAATTTCTCCATTTTCAACAGAAAAACATATTCAGGAAATGTGGAAAATGCAAAATAAAAAATAACTTTTAAACAATACACAGGTATAACTCTAATGCTAGGTTTGATATGATGAAAAACTAAATTTTAAAACGTTTGGTAAATATCATATTTCTGAATTTACAATATTATATTTTCCTATCTTTTTATTATTTAGCTTTAAAAAGTCAATTCATGGGAGTGACATCAGCAAGATGGCAGACTAAAATACTCAAGGCCTTGTTTCTCTTAAAAGAAAAAACTTCACTGCAGTTCTGAAAATCAGTCAAAAGTATAAAGCTATCAAGAAAATGCCCAATTCAAGAAAAAGCCATATTCAAAGGGAACAGGCAATTTAGTAGTTATTTTTATTCATCCTGCTCACTCCCTTCCTACCAAGGTACAGTTTGGGGAACCAGTGACCTAATCACCAGTTCTGTATGAACTGGAGAAATCAAGAGGGCTGGATTTACAACTTTCTAAATGTGTCTAAATGTGGGATTAGTCTCTGAATACTTAACCTGAAGGGCAAGAGCCCAACAGTGGCTTAAAACTCTGACTAAGAGAAGCCATGGGAAGACAATTTGTAAAGTCTCCAAGGGAATTACAAACCTGCAGACTACTGAGGCAAACTACTGACTGAAGAATGCAACACAACAGGTAAGGCATCACAAAATAAGCAGAGGTAAGGCTCATAGAGGAACTGGGAAATTTTTAAAGCAACCATTACGGAATGGAATAAACAGAACCATGTGAAACATATGGGTAAAAAAGACTCATGGAAAGGCTCAAGAAAGACAAATACCTAGAAAATGTTAAAGCAGACTTTAAGCCTGCAAGTTGATTTAATAAAGGCATTCCCTGTACAAGCCAGTCCACAAAGACTGGGGAATATAAGTGCTTTTTCAAATGCTCAAAATGACTCCACAGGCCAGCCACAGCGGCTTACGTCTATAATCCCAGCACTTTTGAAGATTGAGGCAGGTAGATCCCCTGAGGTCAGAAGTTTAAGACCTGCCTGGTCAACCTAGTGAAACCCCTGGCTAAATACACAAAAATTAGCTGGCATGATGGTGGGTACCTATAAACTCCGCTACTCGGGAGGCTGAGGCAAAAGAATCGCTTGAACCCAGGAAGCAGAAGTTGCAGTGAGCCGAGATCACACCATTACTCTACAGCCTGGGCAACAAGAGCAAAACCTGGTCTTAAAATAATAATAATAAAATAAAAATACAAATACAAAAAATTAATTGGGAGTGGTCGTGGGCACCTGTAATCCCAGCTACTTGGGAGGCTGAGACAGGAGAACTGCTTGAACTCAGGAGGCAGGGGGTGCAATGAGCTGAGATGGTGCCACTGCACTCCAGACTGGGTGACAGAGCAAGACCCCATCTCAAAAAATAAAAAATAAAAATAAAAAGATGACACAGCATACTAAAAGTAGGACAAGATAAAATAAATCTCCAGAAACTGTCCTTGGAGAAACAGTCAGACTCACCTGACAAACACTTTAAAATATCTTGCAGGCCGGGCGAGGTGGCTCAAGCCTGTAATCCCAGCACTCTGGGAGGCCGAGACGGGCAGATCACAAGGTCAGGAGATCGAGACCATCCTGGCTAACACGGTGAAACCCCGTCTCTACTAAAAAATACAAAAAACTAGCCGGGCGAGGTGGCAGCACCTGTAGTCCCAGCTGCTCGGGAGGCTGAGGCAGGAGAATGGCATAAACCCGGGAGGCGGAGCTTACAAAAACTAGCTGGGCATGGTGGTGCACATCTGTAATCCCAGCTACTTGGGGTCAGGGAAAGCTGAGGCAAGAGAATTGCTTGAACCAGGGAGAGGTTGTAGTGAGCCAAGATTGCACCACTGCCCTCTAGCCTGGGAGACAGACCAAGACTCTGTTTCAAAAGAAAAAAAAAATTTAGAAAAACTCAAATAGACTTAATGAACTAATGACAAAGGAGGCTAAAGAAAATTAGAACAATGATATACAAATAAAATGAACATGTCAACAGAAAGAAAAACTAATAAAGAACGAGGGTCGGGCGTGGTGGCTCCATCCTATCATCCCAGCACTTTGGGAGGCCAAGGCAGGCAGATCACCTGAGGTCGGGAGTTCAAGACCAGCCTGACCAAACATGGAGAAGAAACCCCATCTCTACTAAAAATACAAGTAGCGGGGTGGCCAGGTGTGGTGGTTCATGCCTGAAACATTTTGGGAGGGTGAGGCAGGCCGATCATGAGGTCAGGAGATTGATACCATGCTGTCCAACATAGTGAAACCCCATCTCTACTAAAAATACAAAAAATTAGTGGGGTGTGGTGGCTCGTGTCTGTAGTCCTAGCTATGCAGGAGCCTGAGGCAGGGGAATTGCTTGAATCCAGGAGGTGGAGGTTGCCATGAGCCAAGATCACGCCATTGCATTCCAGGCTGGGCAACCACAGCAAAGCTCTGTCTCAAACAAACAAAAATGTAAATTCTGTAGATGAAAATATGGAAACTGAATTCAAAAATCACAAGATGGGCTCAACAGGAGACCATCAATAGGCAGGACTGACAATCAGACCTTGAGAAAAGGTCATTTAAAATCAGAGTAAGTGGAGAAAAGAAGTCAAAAGTGAGTAAGTCTGAGAGACTTACGGAATACCACCATGTGGAAAAATACAAACATTATGAACATCCAAGAAGCAGAAGATAAAGAAAAAGAGATCCTTTTTTTTTTTTTTAAGATGGAGTCTCGCTCTGTCGCCCGGGCTGGAGTGCAGTGACGGGATCCCAGCTTAATGCAAGCTCCGCCTCCCGGGTTCACGCCATTCTCCTGCCTCACCCTCCCGAGTAGCCGGGATTACAGGCGTCCGCCACCTCACCCAGCTAGTTTTTTAGTAGAGACGGGGTTTCACCATGTTAGCCAGGATGGTCTTGATCTCCTGACCTCATGATCTGCCCGTCTCAGCCTCCCAAAGTGCTGGGATTACAGGTTTGAGCCACCGCGCCCGGCCAGAAAAAGAGAACTTGTATGGAGAAACAGTGGCCAAAATAGTGGCCAAAACTGTCCCATATTTGAGGAAAGACATGGACATAACAAATAGAAAAGGCTCAGTACCTCCAAGGAAGGCACACCCCCAAAGACTACCGCCAAAAAACATTATAAAAAGAAAGAATCTAAAAATTAGTAAGAAAAGTAACTCTTCACGTAACAAAAACAAAACAACAGCAACAACAAAAATCCTTCAAAAATAGCTAACAGCTGAATTCTCATTAGGAAGTACTGAAAGAAAAATACTATCAAATAAGAATTTGGTACGTGGTAAAACAGTCCTTGAAATGGAAACATTTCTAGACAAACAAAAGTGCTAGAGTTCATTACTACTACACTACAAAAATGCTAAACAGAGTGCAGGTTGAAATACAAGGGCCCTCGGTGATAACTCAAAGTATTAAAAAAAAATTACCAAATCTGTGGTAAAGAAAACTACAAATTTACAAAACTCAGTATTACTGAAATTTTGTCCAATAACTCCACTTTTTATTCTCTTCCAGAATTTGAGAGGCCAAAGAATTAAAAAACTTACATCACTATTACACATAAAAAGATATCATTTGTGACATCAATAACATAATTGGAGCAATTGAGGTGTAAAGGACATTATGTATGCAACTAAAATCAAGTTGGTATGGGTTTAAAATAGACTTACAGCTATTATATACGGGCATACCTCATTTTATTATGTTTTGCTTTACTGAACTTTGCAGATACTGTGTTTTTTTTTTAAAGAAGTAAAATTTGTAAACACATTGTCACTTTTCTAGCAATGAAGCATTTTAAAATTAATTTTTTAATACAGTACATTTTTAAAAGACAAAATGTTACCACATACTTAACAAAGTATAGTGAAAATTACACATACACTGAGAAACAAAAAACTTGTGCAACTCCCTTCAATGTGGTAACTGCTTTACTGCAGTGGTCTGGAATTCAACCTGCAATACTATCTCCAAGGTATGCCTCTATGTAATCTGCATGGTAAACAGGAAAAACATACTTAAGGAACATGCCTAAAAGGAAATGAGAAGAATCACAATATGTCCATACAAAACAATCTGAAGAATTGAAATTACGAAAACAAAGTCAGTAGGTAAGAAAATTATACAGAAAAAAGCTGTAAGACATCAGAAAACCACCAAATGGCAGTGGTAAATCCTTCTTTATCACTAATTACTCTGAATATAAAGTAGATTCAACTTCCCAATCAAATGATACAGATTGGCAGAATAGATTCAAAAAACAAAAACAGAATCCAAGATACACTGTCTACAAAAGACTCACTTAAATACAAGTATGCACACAACTTGAAAGTTAAGAATACAAAACATTTGGGAGGCCAACGTGGGTGGATTACCTGAGGTCAGGAGTTTGAGACCAGTCTGGCCAACGAGATGAAACCCCATCTCCACTAAAATTACAAAAATTAGCAGGGTATAGTGGTACACACCTGTAATCCCAGTTACTAGGGAGGCTGAGACATGAGAATCTCTTAAATCTGGGAAGCCAAGTTTGCAGTGAGCCAAGATTGCACCACTGCACTCCAGCCTGTGAAACAGAGCAAGACTCTGTCTCAAAAAACAAACAAACAAACAAAAAATTCCACACAAATAAACTAAGAGAGAATATATTTTGCTAACATGAAGCAAAATAAATTTTAGGTAGCATCTCTCGTAAGAGGCAAAAAAGGATATTATATAATCATAAAAGGGTGAATTTGCCACAATTATAAATATGCATACACCAAACTTCAGAACAGCTGACTGTGTGAAGCAAACATTAAGAGACCTAGAGAGAAACAATTGTACAAAACTAGTCAGACACTTCCATACCATATTTCCAATAATCAATAAACAATCAGACAAAACATCAATAAGCCAAAGCAGGAGGCCAAATAAGCCAAAGCAGGACATTAGTAAGTTTAAGACCAGACTGGCCAACATGATGCATCTCTGTCTCTTATTAAAAATACAAAACTGAGCCAAGCATAGTGGCAGGTGCCTCTAATTCTAGCCACACAGCAGGCTGAGGCAGGAGAATGGTTTGAGCCTGGGAGGCAGAGGTTGCAGTGAGCTGAGATGGCACCACTATACTCCAGCCTGGATGACAAGAGCAAAGCCCTGTCTCCCAAAAAAAGAGAAAAAAGATCAATTAAAAAAACAAAAAGCCTTGCACAACAGTAGAGAACAAGCTGACCTAACAAACATTTATGGAACACTCTATACCAAAGTAGCACAATAAAGATTCTTGTCAAGTGCACTTAGAACATTCATCAGGATACATTACATGACAAACAAATCTTAACATATTTAAGATTGAGCTCATACAAACTATCTTTCCAGATTAGGATGCAAGGAAACTGGGAATCCATAGCAGAAGAAGAACTGAGGCCAGGCACGGTGGCTCGTGCCTATAATCCCAGCACTTTGGGAGGCCAAGGCAGGTGGATCACGAGGTCAGGAGATCAAGACCATCCTGCCTAATATAGTGAAACCCTGTCTCTACTAAAAATACAAAAAATGACCCAGGTGTGGTGGCAGGCGCCTGTAGTCCCAGCTACTCAGGAGGCTGAGGCAGGAGAATGGTGTGAACCCAGGAGGTGGAGCTTGCAGTGAGCCGAGATGGTACCACTGCACTCAAGCCTGGGTGACAGAGAGAGATCAAAAAAGAAAAGAAGAGCTGAAAAACCAGCTTGGCGCATTGGGAGGCCAAGGCAGGAGGATCACTTGTGTTGGCCAGGAGTTCAAGACCAGCCTGGCCAACACGATCAAACCTCATCTCTACTAAAAATACAAAAAAATTCGCTGGGTGTGGTGGCATACACCTGTAATCCCAGCTACTCCGGAGGTTGAGGCAGGAGAATTGCTTGAACCCAGGAGGCAGAGGTTGCAGTGAGCTGAGATCACTGATATCATGCCATGGCACTGGATGAAAAAGCGAAACTCCATCTCAAAGAGAAAACAAAATAGAAACTGAAAAATCCATAAATAAGTAGAAATTAAACAACACATCTTAATCAACCCATCATCAAGGAGGAGAACTCCAACAGAAAGTATAATATTTGAGGCAAAAAAAAATGAAAACATATCAAACTTATGAGATGCAGCAAAAGCTGTGCAAAGAGAGAACTTCATAGTACAGAGGATTCTTTAAAAAGGATCTCCAATCAACAACTGAAAACTTACACCTTTAAAGAACTACAAAAAGAAACTGGGCACAGAGGCCCATGCCTATAATCCCAGCATTTTGGGAAGCCGAGGTGGGTGGATCATCTGAGGTCAGGAGTTTGAGACCAGCCTGACCAACATGGTGAAACCTCATTTACTAAAAATACATAAATTAGCAAGGTATTGTGGTGAGCACCTGTAACCCCAGCAGCTATGGAGGCTGAGGCATAAGAATCACTTGAACATGGGAGATGGAGGTTGCAGTGAGCTGAGATCATGCCATGGCACTCCAGCCTGGGCGACAAAGCAAGACATTGTATCAAAAACGGAAACAAAAATTAACAAACAAAAAAGAACTACAAAAAGGATAACAAAATAAACCCAAAGACAGCAGAAGAATAGAAATGCAAGAGATTAGCAGACAGAGCAGAAAAACAACAAAACTAAAATGTGGTTCTTGAAAAAATAAACAAATTGCCAAAATTCTGGCCAGTTTGACTAAGAAAAAGAGAGGACTCAAATAACTACTAGCAGAAACAAAAGAGGAGACATTACTATGTACATTATAGAAATAAAAAATTGGATAACCTAGATAGGAGGACAACTTTCTAGAAATACACAATCTACACCAGACGCAACCATGAAGAAATAGAAAATCTGAATAGGCCTATAACTAATCAGACAGAATAAGCAATCAAAAATACCCCAATAAAGAAAAGCCTAAATAAAACCCAATCACTTCACTGGAGTATTCTACCAAACACTTAAAGAACACCAATCATCCTCATACTCTTTGAAAAAACCGACGGGGAAAGAACATACCCAAACTCATCTATGAAGACAGCGTTACCCTGACATCAAAACAAGACAAAGAAACTACAAAAAAAAAAACCCTTCATATAAATATTGATACCTTATAAATATTGATGCAAAATTCCACAATGCTATACTAACAAAAAAATTCAAAACATATTAAAAAGATTATATACATGACCAAGTGGAACTTTTTTTCCCTGGAATGAAAGACACTTCAACATACAAATATCGATCAATATGATACACAATCTTAAGAGAATAAAAGGAAAAAAAAAATCACATGATCATCTCCATCAATGCCAAAAAAAATTTGACAAAATTTACCACCACAATGATAAAAACACTAAACAAATGAGGAATAGAAATAACTGACATTAACATAAGAAAGACCTCATGTAAAAAGCTCTTGGCTAACGTCATATTCTATGATGAAAGACTGAAAGCTGTTTATCTAAGATTAGGAACAATCAAGAATGCCTCCTTTTGTCATTTCTATTCAATATACTACTTAAGTCCTGCCTCTGGAAATAACACAAGAAAAAGCAGTAACAGAATTTAACCAACTTGAAACAATGGGAAAGAAAAAAGTAAATTATCTCTGTTCACAAAAATTTTATACTACTTTCAAGGAATTCTGTATCATTTTATCTTTTTGGATTCTGTGAGTTTGTGTGTTTGCATGTGTGTGTGCACACGCACATGTGCATATGCAGTATACTTGCCAAAGCGATGTTCTATTTTCTTTTTCTACTGCTGGTTAAGTTTTATGTGCTTAAATATTAATTGAATTTACTACGATCAAACTAACTTTGAGATACGAAATAGCCACTACAGTAATATGAAAGATACTGACACATTAAAGTGAAAATAAACAAAACTGGGTGGCTTTTCCATAGCCTTCACTGCTAGTGCAGTAGTTTTGGCTGTTCTTTCTTTTTTGGCTTTTTTGGTGTATAATTAGGTTTTGTTTTCTTCTACCCCACTTCCTTGAGAAAAATTGTAATTCTGGTGAGTATAAAGCAGATCTAACTTCCCTCTGAGGTACATTTACAAAGATTACTTACATGATTCAAAATTTAGCTGTTGAACTTCTTAGCCATCTTCTCCTAAGAAAATTAGGCATTACAAGAAATGCCTAATGGTATGTTATGAAAGCAAAACAGTACAATTTTTAAATCTCACTAAGTTTATATGGTCTGTAAATATATGTAAGTATTCAGCTGTTTTAAAAAACATATACACACAGTACAAACAAAGAACAGTCCATGCTTATTTGCAGTAATTACAGTCTCTAAACTAGCTGTGAATAATGAATTGGCAAATACTGACTTCTCCTCAGAGAAACACAACGCTATGCTCCAGAGAGCATATTCAACCAACCAATACATAATAAGCTCTGTTCATGCATGAGTTATATGGTTGTTGACCATGAGTTCAAGGTTATACATATTAAATAACAGGCCTTTAAACAGAAACCCACAAAAAATAAGACTATGCATTGACTTGTTGACCATTATTTAAAGAGAGGTTCACCTCACTAACAGTTTGTGGCAAATACAAACAGAAAAAATTAATATTTAATCTCGAAAATAACAAACCAACACACTTTTGGTGTTCGAGGATCTGAAGAACAAGCAAATAATTCATCTTCAGGCAACTGAGCATTTGAGGAAATTAATTCACATGGACGTGTACCATTGTAGATACGAAACTTGCATTGAGGATTTAAGGCCATGGCGAGAAGTTCTAGAAGTGGAAACCAATCTTGGGACAACTTGGCCACACAAAGCTCCACTAGGCGATGAGTATTGTTAATAATACATCTCTGTTACATGGATAGGATACAATACAGTTTATAATAAGAAAACATTGCAATTTCAAACACAATCTTTATTAACAATCTCTTTCCATTATTCTGCACTGGTCATCTTAATTCAGCTTATTTCACTAATATCGTGATCAAAGTAATACACTGATAAAGATAAATTAATATTTATTTCATAAATGTGCACCTAATTTCAAAAGCTCTTTGAGAAAGATAACAAAGTAGGTACCACAGTTTGTCTATTTCTGCTTTATGTCCATAGGACACACATAAATTTCCACTTTTCTCTCTGGAATTTCTATTCTACTTAAGAGGAAGCATTTAAAGTTTTGTTACCAACATCTCAACTCAAAAGTCACATATTTTCAAAATTTCAATTTCCACACCTAAAAAAACGTTACAGGTCAATTCAGTGCTGCTGGCATATGTATGCCATGGTCATTTGTGGAAAATGTCTAAGTTGTATTTTTTAGGTTGAGGTCATCAAAAAGTATGTATTTGATTCATAACTTTTGGTTAATTGCATTTTCTAAATAAGAACCAGAGGCCTGAAGTATGTACAGTAGTTCAGTAAAGATACCTTATTTTTTGTCACTTTTAAAATCTCTGGAATATGAAGGGATCTTACAATCAAGATACTTGGCAGACTGCCACATATATCCAGGTATCAGCCTTACAGTATTACCTGAGATTACTTGTTTCCTTTTACTCGTCACTTGAAGATACTACTAAGCTGATAATATATTAAATTCTACTTCACTTTTTTGGCATCAAAACTCTAAGTCTGAACTCATATTACAAAATTATGTGAGTACTGGTTTCTGGTCTAAATTTCCAAGACAGGGGTCTTCTTTCTCTACCAATCTTCTTTCTTTCATTCTCTGCACATCACATAAGCAACTTTAGAACTACTACACTCTGGAAAATAGTTTCTTTGCTTTACATTTGTGCATAGTGAGTTTCTTTACCATTTACATTTCCACTGAAATTACATCCTTTGTTATCCCAGCTACATTGAGAGTCTGCTTAAATATTTTTTATCTCAAGTGGTACAAAATAGTACCTCTTCCAATCAACACTATCGTGTAACTGATGAAATACACTGTATTGTGTGTAAGGTTACAAGGTCACTGAAATTTCAGGGGACAGGTTAAACCAAGGTTTACTAAATCAAAACTGCAAGCTCATTTTTAAAGACCAAGGTAACCTTCAATTATGCAGTATCTATCAGCAGACTTGATATGTTAATATGTTATGCACGGAAGTATTTTTCAAAAACGAATCCACAGGATGTAAATCTGAGTCCCAGAAATGAAATACAAGACTCACATGAATGTCAAACTTCCAGCCAGTCACAGCTTCATCCATAAGAATTTTAGTGAAAGATATTGTTAGTCCATCTCGAAAAACACGTTGGCATGCTTCACTTTTAACATGAAGGCCTAAAACAAGAGCCAAACAAAGAATGTTTAAAAAAAAAAATTATTTGGCCAATTACATGATTAAACATAATAAATTGCTACAAACTATTATGGTCTCCAATTCACAAATAGTGTTGTGGCTTTTGAAATGGGACATGACATTATAAGATGTTAAAAAGGTGAAAAAACATGGGATTTCAGAAAAAGGAAAGAAATATAATATTCAGTAAATTTTAGAAAGAGTTGTGTAAACTACATCAAATCAAGTAATGAATTGAAAGCTTGAAAATATGACATCGGACGTAAAGAATGTTTACTAGTAGACAGGGAACTGAACCATTTCACAGCATTTTAATTACTGAAAGACAGTTCAAAAACTGAAAATTAAAAAGTGACAAAAAAATCTGATTTTCCTGGTAAATTACCCATTTATCATCAAATTTAAGAGACGAATCCAGGCCGGGCGTGGTGGCTCAAGCCTGTAATACTAGCACTTTGGGATGCCGAGACAGGCGGATCACGAGGTCAGGAGATCGAGACCATCGTGGCTAACCCGGTGAAACCCCGTCTCTACTAAAAAATACAAAAAACTAGCTGGGCGAGGTGGCGGCGCCTGTAGTCCCAGCTCCTCGGGAGGCTGAGGCAGGAGAATGGCGTGAACCCGGGAGGTGGAGCTTGCAGTGAGCTGAGATCCGGCCACTGCACTCCAGCCTGGGCGACAGAGCCAGACTCCGTCTCAAGAAAAAAAAAAAAAAAAAGAGACGAATCCTAAGTTTCTCGCTTCTATTTCCATTTACCTGATTTAACAAAAGCAAGATCCAAGTGCCTCCATCAAAAAAGAAAACTTCGCACTTTTTTCTTTTGAAACAGAGACTTGCTCTGTTTCCCAGGCAGGAGTACAGTTGCACAATCTTGGCTCACTGCAATCTCCGCTTCCCAGGTTTAAAAAATTCTCCTGCCTCAGCCTCCAAATAGCTGGGATGATAGGCATGCACCACCACTCCTGGCTACTTTTTGTAGTTTAAATACAGACAGAGTTTTGCCATATTGGCCAGGCTGGTCTTAAACACCTGACCTCAGGTGACCTTCCGGCCTCAGCCTCCCACAGTGCTGAGATTACAGGGATTACAGGACCACTGCACCCAGCCAGAAAACCTGTAACTCTTCAAGCAACTCAGAACATATTAAATATGCACAAGGATATATATTTTGATTTGAATTATATACATATTACACTATCATTTAAACTAGTTTAATCTTACAGTATCTTACAGTAATCATGATCCCAGAAAAAAATGACAGAAGCAAAGTCCCTGCAAATGACATACATCCACTGAGTATCAGTGCTATAAACTGAAATACCATTTCCAGTTTCTGTTCGTTTTGTAGTGTTAGACCCTAGAACATACCCAGTACAGAAGTCCTTGACATTTGCTCAATTAATGAATAAATATGCAATTAACAAAAGAAATTTAAATGAGGAGAAACATTTTCAATCTGATAAAATATTTTCAGAGGTCACTAGATCACGTATTGGTAAGATCAATAAAACAACACAACAGTCTTTAAATGACTGTAGGATAGTTATTAAATGAAAGTATCAATATCACCACGGAGTCAGACTCAGCAACAGAAACACTTTACAGGACACCAGAGGAATTAAAAATTTGTCTTACGACACTGACAGTTAAGTTCCTGTTAAATGGCACAAAAATTAAATACTTCTAACCTTTCTTAACAGTCTTCAAGTCCTTTTAAAAAATGCACAATATTGGCCTGGGGCAGTGGATCACCCCTCTAATCCCAGCACTTTAGAAGGCCAAGGCAGGCGAATCCTGAGGTCAGGAGATCGACACTATCCTGGCTAACACAGTAAAACCTCGTCTCTACTAAAAACACAAAAACAAAATTAGCCCGGCATGGCGGTGGGTGCCTTTAGTCCCAGTTACCGGGGAGACTGAGGCAGGAGAATGGCGTGAACCCTGGAGGCGGGGCTTGCAGTGAGCCGAGACTGCGCCACTGCACTCCAGCCTGGGCAACAAAGCGAGACTCCATCTCAAAAAAAAAAAATAAAGTGAAATAAAAAATAAAATAAATAAATAAATATGAAATATTACAAACACTGCTCATCCATTAATTTAACTGCACCTACTATTACAACAAAATCATCCAAAATGTTTCATTCACACCCAAAGCTTGTACTTTGGCTGAAAGTAAAAATGTCAAATTTTCTTCACAGGTTGTTTTTTTAAAAAATTAAAGCTTCATTGTTGTAAGACTTTTCTTGAGAAAAACTCTTCAACTCTGTGTTAAGAAACAAAAAAAAGCTAAATATGTAAGCCAGACAGTTTATTAAACATATACACTCAGTGTCAGTGAAATACTGATTTCCACGTTAAAAAAAAAAAAAAAAAAAATGGGGCTGGCCCGGTGTGGTGGCTCATGCCTGTAATCCCAGCTACTTAGGGGAGCTGAGGTTGGAAAATCACTTAAACTTGGGAGGTGGAAGTTGTAGTAGCTGGTATCACACCACTGACTCCAGCCTAGGTGACAGAGCAAGACTTGATCTCAAAAAATAATAATAAAATAAAAATTATTGGCAAAATTATTTCCAAATTAACATATTTCTCAATCACATATTAACATATTTCTCAATCACATGTGACTTAAGTAAAAAACGTCACCAAATATGATGTCATACAATAAACTTCTATGCAGTACTTTTTAAATTGTGAAATATGCTTTAATGTACATTACTTTATATAGCAGACTTCGGAACTATCATATCCTAGAAAATATTTTCTAACTTCTGGATAAGAATCTTTTTAAAAATTTAAAAAATATATTCTCACCTTAGAAATATGGCTATACATATAAAATTATATATAATAGTTAAATGGCTCCAAATATCTCTAAAGGCTATCTACAGATTTCTATGGACCTTTACTATAGGGAAGTATGTATATTTGTTTGTGTGTATGTATATATATAATAAGTATACATAATATGCATGTATATATGTGAAATAATCCTTACCAGGAAGGTGTGTGAAGATTATAAACTAGGAATAAACAGTACCTTTATAACAGAGGGACAAAAAGCCTTTAAGAACAAGGTGTAAGTATATATAGGAGCACTTATTGTAGAAAATGTACATCCAAACCCACCTTTTACACTAAGATCAATAGCAGCTTCTAAAAGAACTTCTAATTCCCCTTTTGGCAAAACAGGAACCACCCATTGAGGCCTAAGAATTGTTATAAAACAAAAAGAGGCTTTACTGGTTTCATATTAATGAAACACTGTAAGTTACCTACCATAATTACTGTTACTATGAAAAAGTGAGAAATTCCGACTATATTATATTCACCATAAACACTTTTAAAAAGAAGTGGGCAAATTATCTACATTGCAAAATTAAAAGACATCTATTGTGTCTACATACAGAATTTTTTTAGGCACTGTCAAATGAGATACAGCAATGGCAGGGAATTCTTTCAATAGCTTCCATAGAATACTAAAACTAACCTATTCAATTATCAATTAAATGTATACCATTTATTAGTAGGAAAATGCTCTTTGGGGGTTCATATTTATTAGTAAAAGGATACAGTGTGGTAAATGTTTTCTTTTACTCCCTTCACAAAGACAAAAGAAATTAGGAGATCTCAACAAGACATTTATCTCACCTTTTCCTAAAGATCATGTCTCAGGTGTGAGCCTCTAAACCTACTGTCATAGGTACATTCCCATATCAAAAGGCAATACAGAAAGCCTCTATGCCATCTTAAGTACACTCCTACATTCAAAAGTGATGCAAAGGGCACCACACACTCACCTGGTACATTCCTTAGTTTTATAAAAAGTTTAGCTTTCTGCAACTACGTCTACTGACTAACCCACTACTCCCCTGAAATAACTTTCTTTCATCTGTCCCTTAATCCCTATACTAAAAAAAAAAAAGCAAAATTCCCAAATATCTGTTTTCATTTTTAAAAAAATGCCTCAATACGTCTAATCTATTAAAGGTAAACTGATTCTATCCTTTTTGTTGCTTTTATATACATGCACAAAAATATTCTTCCTGCCACTAAGGATTTACTAACAGTTTCAGTTCTCTAGTCCTTATGAAAAACACACTCTAACAGAAATCAGCAACCACCAAACAAAACAGAGAGAGAAGCAATACAACCTTCTGCAATAAGGTCCCTGCTGTAGCAAATGGACATTCTACAACCGAGAAAAGTTCTCCAGAACTCTGGTACGAAGTTGTTATCAAAGAAAAATGTTTGTAAACATTCAAAACAAAACACCTACCTATTTGTCTAGGCTACAAACACAGGAAGGGTTCATAGAGCATCATTAATTTGAAACTGTATTCATATTGTCATTACCTTCCAATATTTAAAATCCACAAGAAATGCCTGCACTAAGTACAATGAGCTGTGAAGTGTTCAGCTAGGACTAAAGTGTTCAGACTATTAAAAGAGTAAGACTTGAGACACTACAAGCTACTTTTTTCTTTTTCTCATTTACTCCTAGCTGCAATGCTGTTAGTAAGTAGTTTTGCTTTTCTAGTTTACTGCATCCATTAATAAAACAAATCCAAACAAATGCACCTGTTGATCATGTCATCCAGCTTTGCCAGCTCAGTATGTGGAAATGCAGGATCTTCATCTTCGTGCTGTGGTGGGGCATCACCTTGCCCTTGTTCCTCTGGGGGCGGAGCTGCTATGGAATTCTCATTGGAAGAATCAGGTGATGAGGTCTTAATTAAAAATTAAATATTCCAAATTTAAACCACAGATTAAGGAAAAACATCTATTTTTAAGTGTCCATATATATGCTCAAATATTTAATAAAACAAGGGTCACACTGCTTATCTTTTTAAAATTTAATAAGGTTAATATAGAAGTACATTCCCTCATGATTAAGAATCTTTCTTGTTGGAGGCAGCGATGGAGTATCACTCTGTCTTGCCCAGGCTGGAGTGTAGTGGCACAATCTTGGCTCACTGCAACCTCTGCCTCCTGGGTTCAAGCGATTCTCCTGCCTCAGCCTCCCGAGTATCTGTGATTACAGGCGCCCACCACCACGTCTGGCTAATTGTTTGTATTTTTAGTAGAGACGGCATTTCCTCATATTGGTCAAGCTGGTCTGGAACTCCTGACCTCAGGTAATCCACCTGCCTCAGCTTCCCAAAGTGCTGGGATTATAGGAATGTGTGAGCCACTGTGCCTGGGTGATTAAGAATCTTAAAAATTAACTAATGGCGGCCAGGTGCGGTGGCTCACACCTGTAATCTCAAGCTTTTTGGGAGGCTGAGGCAGGTGAATCACAAGGTCAGAAGATTAAGACCACCCTGGCTAACGCAGTGAAACCCCGTCTCTATTAAAAATACAAAAAAACACAATTAGCCAGGTATGGTGGTGAGCACCTGTAGTCCCAACTACTTGGGAGGCTGAGGCAAGAGAATGGCGTGAACCGAGGAAGTGGATCTTGCAGTGAGCCAAGATTGCACCACTGCACTCCAGCCTGGGTGAGAGAGCAAGACTCTGTCTCAAAAAAAAAAAAAAAAAAAAAAATTAATGGCTACAAATTACTGCATGAGTTGATTAAGTAAAAATTAGAGGGTATGTTTTTGTCATGTTTACTATTAATAAATATACTCACAATAAACCTTATGAATTATCACCTTAAGGATAGGATATTGAAGTAAAATGACTAAACAGGATAAACAATTCCTTTTGAGGCTATATTCCCAAACTACATTATAAAAGGTAGCACTAATCTTCACCCTTGCATGCACCATTGTGTTTACTTTAGTGTCTTTACCAATTTAGCTTCTAATAATTTAGTCTGGCTACGTACTACATAAATTCTGTAGACACCTGCTTTTTTAAAACTTATTTTTATAGATTATAGGTTATAATTATAGTTTCACAACCTGTTCCAAAAAAACTCTACATTCCTTAACAATAACCAATAGTTTAGACACAAAAATTCATAACTAGGGATTACAGGTTCCTATTGCTGTTACTTTTCTTCTTCCTCAGTTCCTCTTAAGAGAGACAAACAAGAAAAGGCAATAAAGCTGGATTCCTCAAAACATCAAGAATTAACACCTCATAATTAAAGAGATTAAAATATTTAACTTAGGCAACATATTAATGTCTTCCTTACAAACATCAGTTATGTTTTAGGAAGATTAAATTGAAAAGTATGTCTGTAAGAGGACTGTATGGAATTGACCTCAATTCTGGCTGGGCGGGGTGGCTCAAGCCTGTAATCCCAGCACTTTGGGAGGCCGAGATGGGCAGATCACGAGGTCAGGAGATCGAGACCATCCTGGCTAACACCGTGAAACCCCGTCTCTACTAAAAATACAAAAAACTAGCCAGGCGAGGTGGCGGGCACCTGTAGTCCCAGCTACTTGGGAGGCTGAGGCAGGAGAATGGCATAAACCCGGGAGGCGGAGCTTGCAGTGAGCTGAGATCGGGCCACTGCACTCCACCCCGGGCGACAGAGCAAGACTCCGTCTCAAAAAAAAAAAAAAAAAAAAAAAAAGAATTGACCTCATTTCTTAAATGTTTAGTAGAACTTGCCAATGTTTTCTTCATTGCAAGATTTTAAAACTACAATTTCAGTTTCTGTACTCAGAACCATTATACTGGTGGTTACAAGTCTGTACTTAGAAACTGAAATTCTATTTATTTATTTCTTTTTCAGTCTTTCAGTCGCCCAACTGTCCTTCAATAGGCAAATGGACAAACTAGTAAATTTATGCAATAAAATACTACTCAGCAATTGACAGGAAAAAAACTTTTGCTGCAACATTAACAACATGGAAGAATACTAAATGCATAATGCCGAATATCAAAAGATTAAGTCAGCATGATGCTTATATAAGAGTTTAGAAAAGACAAACTGCGGCATGGTAGCTCACATCCATAACACCAGCACTTTGGGAGGTGAAGATGGGAGGATCGATTAAACCCAGGAGTTTGAGACCAGCCTGGGCAACATAGGGCGACCCCTCTCTAGTTAAGGAAACAAAAGAAAAAGGCAAAACATACAAATGAAAAGCAGATCAGCATTTGCCAGGAACTGAAAAGGGAAGAGTTAAATATACAGGGACAGTGCAAATAGATTTTTGTATTTTACATGTTCATTATATTGGTGGTTACAAGTCTTTCATTTGTCAAACCCAGCATTTGTATATTATGCATCCCAAGTGACGTTTATTGTATATAGCCAAACGAACAGAAATTCCAAAAGCAAGAGAAACAAAAAGCACATGCATGTGGGCTTCAACTTCCAATTCAGATGTGATATTTGCAACAGATTCCTGCGTCTCCCTATAACTGAAAAGTGGCTAAAATTAATTGCTTGTTTAAAAAACTGCAGAAACTACCTGGGTAAGAAAAAATACTCCAGAAACATACAGACAAGATAACTGCGCGAACGACTCTGTCTGACATCTTTGAAATAAAAATAACAGCTTTGAAGAGAGCAGTGGATCTCCCAACACAGAGGTTGAGATCTGAGAAGGGGCAGGCTGCCTGCTCAAGTGGGTCCCTGACCCCTGAGTAGCCTAGCTGGGAGACATCCCCCACTAGGGGCAGTCTGACACCCCACACCTCACAGGGTGGAGTACACCCCTGAGAGGAAGCTTCTTAAGCAAGAATCAGACAGGTGCACTCGCTGTTCAGCAATATTCTATCTTCTGCAACCTCTGCTGCTGATACCCAGGCAAACAGGATCTAGAGTGGACCTAAAGCAATCTCCAACAGACCTATAGCTGAGGGTCCTGACTGTAAGAAGGAAAACTATCAAACAGGAAGGACATCTATACCAAAACCCCATCAGTACGTCACCATCATCAAAGACCAGAGACAGATAAAACCACAAAGATGGGGAAAAAGCAGGGCAGAAAAGCTGGAAATTCAGAAAATAAGAGCACATCTCCCCCTGCAAAGGAGCACAGCCCATCGCCAACAATGGATCAAAGCTGGTCAGAGAATGACTTTGATGAGATGAGAGAAGAAGGCTTCAGTCCATCAAACGTCTCAGAGCTAAAGGAGGAATTATGTACCCAGCGCAAAGAAACTAGAAATCTTGAAAAAAGAGTGAAAGAATTGACAGCTAGACTAATTAATGCAGAGAAGGTCATAAACGAAATGACAGAGATGAAAACCATCACACGAGAAATACGTGACAAATGCACAAGCTTCAATAACCGACTCAATCAACTGGAAGAAAGAGTATCAGCGATTGAGGATCAAATGAATGAAATGAAGCGAGAAGAGAAACCAAAAGAAAAAAGAAGAAAAAGGAATGAACAAAGCCTGCAAGAAGTATGGGATTATGGAAAAAGACCAAATCTACGTCTGATTGGGGTGCCTGAAAGTGAGGGGGAAAATGGAACCAAATTGGAAAACACTCTTCAGGATATCATCCAGGAGAACTTCCCCAACCTAGCAGGGCAGGCCAACACTCAAATTCAGGAAATACGGAGAACGCCACAAAGATACTCCTCCAGAAGAGCAACTCCAAGACACATCATTGCCAGAATCACCAAAGTTGAAATGAAGGAAAAAATCTTAAGGGCAGCCAGAGAGAAAGGTCGGGTTACCCACAAAGGGAAGCCCATCAGACTGACAGCAGATCTCTCGGCAGAAACTCTACAAGCCAGAAGACAGTGGGGGCCAATATTCAACGTTCTTAAAGAAAAGAATTTTAAACCCAGAATTTCATATCCAGCCAAACTAAGTTTCATAAGTGAAGGAGAAATAAAATCCCTTACAGATAAGCAAATGCTTAGAGATTTTGTCACCACCAGGCCTGCCTGACAAGAGACCCTGAAGGAAGCCCTAAACATGGAAAGGAACAACCGGTACCAGCCATTGCAAAAGCATGCCAAAATGTAAAGACCATTGAAGCTAGGAAGAAACTGCATCAACTAATGAGCAAAATAACCAGTTAATATCATAATGGCAGGATCAAGTTCCCACATAACAATATTAACCTTAAATGTAAATGGACTAAATGCTCCAATTAAAAGACACAGACTGGCAAACTGGATAAAGAGTCAAGACCCATCAGTCTGCTGTATTCAGGAGACCCATCTCACATGCAGAGACATTCATAGGCTCAAAATAAAGGGATGGAGGAAGATCTACCAAGCAAATGGAGAACAAAGAAAAGCAGGGGTTGCAATCCTAGTCTCTGATAAAACAGACGTTAAACCATCAAAGATCAAAAGAGACAAAGAAGGTCATTACATAATGGTAAAAGGATCAATTCAACAGGAAGAGCTAACTATCCTAAATATATATGCACCAATACAGGGGCACCCACACTCATAAAGCAAGTCCTTAGAGACTTACAAAGAGACTTAGACTCCCATACAATAATAATGGGAGACTTCAACACTCCACTGTCAACATTAGACAGATCAACGAGACAGAAAGTTAACAAGGATATCCAGGAATTGAACTCATCTCTCCACCAAGCGGACCTAATAGACATCTATAGAACTCTCCACCCCAAGTCAACAGAATATACATTCTTCTCAGCACCACATCACACTTATTCCAAAATTGACCACATAATTGGAAGTAAAGCACTCCTCAGCAAATGTAAAAGAACAGAAATTATAACAAACCGTCTCTCAGACTACAGTGCAATCAAACTAGAACTCAGGACTAAGAAATTCAATCAAAACTGCTCAACTACATGGAAACTGAACAACCTGCTCTTGAATGACTACTGGGTACATAATGAAATGAAAGCAGAAATAAAGATGTTCATTGAAACCAATGAGAACAAAGATACAACATACCAGAATCTTTGGGACACATTTAAAGCAGTGTGTAGAGGGAAATTTATAGCACTAAATGCCCACAAGAGAAAGCAGGAATGATCTAAAATTGACACTCTAACATCACAATTAAAAGAACTAGAGAGACAAGAGCAAATACATTCAAAAGCTAGCAGAAGGCAAGAAATAACTAAGATCAGAGCAGAACTGAAGGAGATAGAGACACAAAAAACCCTCCAAAAAATCAATGAATCCAGGAGTTGGTTTTTTGAAAAGATCAACAAAATTGACAGACCGCTAGCAAGATTAATAAAGAAGAAAAGAGAGAGGAATCAAATAGACGCAATAAAAAATGATAAAGGGGATATCACCACCGACCCCACAGAAATACAAACTACCATCAGAGAATACTATAAACACCTCTACACAAATCAACTAGAAAATCTAGAAGAAATGGATA
>NC_045456.1:24736407-24761136 GCF_002776525.5 Piliocolobus tephrosceles | reverse complement strand
CTGCATAGACACGCCTCTCGCCACGCCCCACTCCTCCCCTGCCCACTCCCCCCCCCTATCACCTGCCACATCCTGCTGCTGGCCGCACCCCGCCCCTTTCGGCAAGCCGGCCGCGCCCCTTTTACCCGAGTATGTTTCTCACCTTGCCCGCCTCCTTCAGCATGTCGGCCCCACCCCTCCCGCCCGTCCCAGAGCCGTAGAGGCCCGCCCTTTTCATCTACAGCCTATCGCAGAGGACGTTGCCGTTCGCGCTGACCAATAGGATGGTGGCCGTCACGGCAAGCCCCGCCCCGAGCCCTACGTCTGGTTAAGTGGGATCCCTCGCCAGCCCCGCGCTGATCATACGCCAGGTGGCGCTGTGGCGCGCGGCGGGGCTGCGCTGAGGCTGCTGTAGATGCGCGGCAGGTGAGACGCTGCGCACGGGCAGCTTTGAACTCACTGAGATCTGTAAAAGACTTTTAAACAATTCGCCAGAATAAAAAAGAAGTTTCCAGCCGGGCGCGGTGGCTCAAGCCTGTCATCCCAGCACTTTGGGAGGCCGAGGCGGGCGGATCACGAGGTCAGGAGATCGAGACCAACCTGGCAAACAGGGTGAAACCCCGTCTCTACTAAAAAAATACAAAAAACTAGCCGGGCGAGGTGGCGGTCGCCTGTAGTCCCAGCTACTCGGGAGGCTGAGGCATGAGAAAGGCGTGAACCCGGGAGGCGGAGCTTGCAGTGAGCTGAGATCCGGCCACTGCACTCCAGCCTGGGCGACAGAGCGAGACTCCATCTCAAAAAAAAAAAAAAAAGAAGTTTCCTCCAGTGAGCCTCGAGTACAGCCAGGGAAGGCAGCTACCGGGCCATGCCCATGGCCAGGAACGGGAGAGTCTGAGGTGTCCCTTCTCCTGTGGATGGGGTCACACGTCAGAACCGCACCACCAACCCCTTTCCTGCCCCCTTGGAACCAGGCCGCCACTCCTTCCTTCCCCTCACCTTGGCCCTCCCATTCTGCCCCACCTGTCCGGATCACAAGGACCCCCAGCTCGGCAGATGGGAACGGGACCAAAAAGAGAAACAGCCCTGTCCCTCCCATAAGTACCACCCCCAGACCCCCTGCTCCACCCTCCGGACCACAGGGAGACCCCATGCAAACCAACCCCAGACCCCCGCTCCTCCCCACGGGACCACCCCCAGACCCCCTGCTACTCCCCTCAGGACCACCCCCAGACCCCCGCCCCTCTCCCCGGGACCCCCCAGACCCCCACTCCTCCCCTCAGGACCACCCCCAGACCCCCGCTCCCCACCATCAGTCAGGCCGGGTAGCGGGGAGAGGAGTCTCGGGAGGGATCAGGCCACTCTCGCCGGAGCGAAGGGAGGAAGACAGAGTCACAGGCCGAGCAGAAATCACCCGGGACCCACAGAGACAGCAGCGTCGGAGAGGGACGGAAAGGGGCTAAGAGCAGGCAAAGGCCGTGAGGCTTTCTGCAGCCGGCGTGCGGGGAAGGGAGCAGCCGGAGAGCGACGGAGAACGACGGAGAGCCACGGAGAACGACGCAGAGCCACGGAGAGTGACGGAGAGCGATAGAGAGCGAAGGAGACTGATGGAGAGCCACGGAGAGTGACAGAGAGGGACAGAGAGTGACAGAGAACGACGGAGACTGACGAAGGTAGACGATGTCTCACGGAGAAGAGCCGAGCGGAGTTGAAGGGCGGCGGAGAGCGACGGAGAATGACGGAGAGTGACGAAGGTAGACGATGTCTGACGGAGAAGAGCCGAGCGGAGTTGAAGGGCGACGGAGAGCGACGGAGACTGACGGAGAGTGACGGAGAGCGACGGAGAGTGACGGAGAGCAACAGAGAGCTACGGAAAGTGACGAAGGTAGACGATGTCTGACGGAGAAGAGCCGAGGGAGTTGAAGGGCAGCGGAGAGCGACGGAGAGCGACGGAGAGTGACGAAGGTAGACGATGTCTGACGGAGAAGAGCCGAGCGGAGTTGAAGGGCGGCGGAGAGCGACGGAGAGCGACGGAGAGTGACGAAGGTAGACGATGCCTGACGGAGAAGAGCCGAGCGGAGCTGAAGGGCGGTGGCGAGCGACGGAAAGTAGCGAGAATTGACGGAAAGGGACGGGGATTGACGGACACTGACGAAGAGTCCCGGAAATTATCGGAAGGCGACAAAGAGGAAGGCGAACTGGTGAGCTGGAGCAGGCCGAGCCTAATCGGAGATGACGGAAAGTGACGGAGAGGAACGAGGAGTAAAGAGGGGTGACGAAAAGAGCCGAAGCTGTTGAAGGCGAAGAGCTGAGTGAGGGAAGAGAGCAGAGGTGAGCTGGTGCGCGGCCGCGGCCGGTCCCCGAATGGGCGGGACCCCGCGGAGTTCCCAGCTGGGCAGGACGCGAGCGAGGGAGGGCGTGGAGGGCCGTGGGTCCGCCTGCCCTGAGGCCGCAGGGTGGTGGGAGGCGCACCGCGGCCCCCTGGCGGCCTCTGCGCGGAGCCGCAGCCCGTCTTCTGCGCCCCTCTGCGGGCCTCGGCGCCCAGCCCGACCCCGGACGCGCACCTGCGGCCCCAGCCAGCGCCCCGGCCCGCAGACTGAGGAGCGGGGAGGCTCGCGGCCCCCGGACCCCAGGTCGCGTCCCCGGAGCCCGGCCGAGCCCGGAGCGGGGCCCTCGTGCGGACCGAGAGGGCGGCGGAGGTGCCCACGGAGCCCGGCCCAGCCCGCACTGCACCTGCTGCTGCCACCCGCGGCTGCCTTGTCCCAACCCCGTTCCTGCAGCGGCCCGGCCCGGGGGACGCCCGACCCTGCGCGAGCTGCGGGGCCTGGACGGGGCTGCACGGCGGGGCGGGGCCGGCGCGGCGCGCTCGCTCCTCTCCCTCCCTCCCTCTCCCGACCACTCTGTTTCCTCCTGTGGCGCCGTATACAAAACACGGAGTTGGCCATGCCGGCCGTTTTCAGGGCGCAGGTCGGTGGGACTGAGCACATTGGCGTGGTGCGCTCGGCACCACCGTCTGTCTGCAGAACGTTCGCATCTTTCCATGAACAGCTCTCCACTCCGCCTCCCCCAGCCCGTGACAACCTCCCTTCTACGTTTCGTCTCTCAGTTTGACCTGCTAGGTACTGAGGTCACCTCGGTGCTGAGACCTTCTAGGTGCTGTGACCTCCTAGGTCCTGAGACCTTCTAGGTACTGAGGTCTCCTAGGCACGGAGATCTCCTAGGTACTGAGACCTCGTCGGTACTGAGGTCCCCTAGGTACTGAGACCTCCTCGGTGCTGAGACTCCCTAGGTGCTGAGACCTCCTAGGTCCTGAGACCTTCTAGGTGCTGAGACCTCCTTGGTGCTGAGGTCGCCTCGGTGCTGAGACCTCCTAGGTCCTGAGACCTTCTAGGTACTGAGACCTCCTCGGTGCTGAGGTCGCCTTGGTGCTGTGACCTCCTAGGTACTGAGGTCTCCTAGGCACGGAGATCTCCTAGGTACTGAGACCTCGTTGGTACTGAGGTCCCCTAGGTACTGAGACTCATCGGTACTGAGGTCACCTCGGTGCTGAGACCTCCTAGGTACTGAGACCTCCTTGGTGCTGAGGTCGCCTTGGTGCTGTGACCTCCTAGGTGCTGAGGTCTCCTAGGCACAGAGATCTCTTAGGTACTGAGACCTCGTCGGTACTGAGGTCCCCTAGGTACTGAGACCTCCTCGGTGCTGAGACTCCCTAGGTGCTGAGACCTCCTAGGTCCTGAGACCTTCTTTTTTGTTTTTTTTTTTTTTTTTTGAGGCGGAGTCTCGCTCTGTCGCCCGAGCTGGGACTACAGGCGCCCGCCACCTCGCCCGGCTAGTTTTTGTATTTTTAGTAGAGACGAGGTTCCACCGTGTTAGCCAGGATGGTCTCAATCTCCTGACCTCGTGATCCGCCCGTCTCGGCCTCCCAAAGTGCTGGGATTACCGGCTTGAGCCACCGCGCCCGGCCTGATCCTGAGACCTTCTAAGTACTGAGATCTCCTTGTTGCTGAGGTCGCCTCAGTGCTGTGACCTCCTAGGTACTGAGGTCTCCTACGCACAGAGATCTCCTAGGTACTGAGACCTCGTTGGTACTGAGGTCACCTCGGTACTGAGACCTCCTAGGTACTGAGGTCTCCTACGCACAGAGATCTCCTAGGTACTGAGACCTCGTCGGTACTGAGGTCACCTCGGTGCTGAGACCTTCTAGGTGCTGAGACCTCCTAGGTCCTGAGACCTTCTATGTACTAAGGTCTCCTAGGCACTGAGATCTCCTAGGTACTGAGACCTCTTTGGTACTGAGGTCCCCTAGGTACTGAGAACTCCTCTGTGCTGAGACCTCCTAGGTGCTGAGACCTCCTAGGTCCTGAGACCTCCTCAGTGCTGAGGTCGTCTCGGTGCTGAGACCTTCTAGGTGCTGAGACCTCCTAGGTCCTGAGACCTTCTAGGTACTGAGACCTCCTCAGTGCTGAAGTCGTCTCAGTGCTGAGACCTCCTAGGTGCTGAGACCTCCTAGGCACGGAGATCTCTTAGGCACTGAGACCTCGTCGGTACTGAGGTCGCCTAGGTACCGAGACTTTCCAGGTACTGAGGTCTCCTCGGTACTGAGGCCTTCCCCTGTCGGAGGTGGGAAACTACTCGGTGGTGGAGCAGAACCAAGACCTTCCCCTGAGGGTGGGGGGCTGAGCCGTCTCTTCCTTTCCAGGGGTCTTCTATTCATGCCATCCATGAGACCCCCATACTCTTCTGACACATTCCCATGTTGCTAAAGTCACTTCGACTCAGTGTCGTCTTTGTGACTGTGACGTTGCATTTTCGGGCTGTACTGCAGTATTCTGTGTTTCCAGCATATCCAAGGAAACGTGTAGTGCTTAAGAGCATGAGTGCTGCAAACAGGGTGGTTTGTTCCACCCCAAGCTTGACCGTTCCTGGTTCTCTCCTATGGGTCCAGTTCACTAAACTTCTCTGTGCCTCAATTTCCTTGGCAGAAGAACAGGGACAGTAAATGTACCCGTCTGCGTGAGGGTTCAGGGCTGGGCTTAACTGAAAATTGCCTTCCCATAGTCCTGGAGGCTGAAGTCTGAGAGCAAGGTGTCGTCCCTCGGGCTGGTTCCTCCCGAAGCCCCTCTCCTCGGCTTGTGGACGCCATCTGGTGTGTGCTTATAGGGTCTTTTCACTGTGCCCAAGTATCCCTGGCATCTCTTCCCTCTCATGAGAACAGCAGGTTGCTTTGGGGAGCACCCTGACAGCCTCGTTCTAACACTATGAGGCCAAATACACCCTCTTTTCCTGCCTTAGACCCTCTTCCCCTGCCTCCAGACCCTCATTTCCTGCCTCAGACCCTCGTCTCCTGCCTCAGACCCTTGGGGAATCAGGAAGGAGACGGCCCAGGCCACCCAGTGCAGGGCTGGAGCGGACACTTCTTCCTGGGAGCAAGAATGGGGGGGAACGCGGGCTGCCTGGGAGCGCAAAGGACCTAAACTCAAAGGGCCAGGAAGAGCCCGTCCAGAGCAAGGTCACCGTCCATCCCCTGCCGGTTTGACTCCTGTTCCCAGTCGATAGATGAATATTTCTCCGAGTGCCTGTGGCCACTGGGAGCTGGATCGATCCTGGTCCCCACAACCGACAGACGGATATTTCTCCGAGGTGCCTCCTGACATCGGCCTCGCTTTGGAGAACCTGCCTTTAGTCAGATCAGAAATTAAAAAAAAAAAAAAATTCTCTCCATGTGTTGTTTTCCAGATGACGAAAGCTTCAGGGAGTCATCGTCCCACTGGAAGGTACTTCCGATGCTGTTTCCTGGAATCCTTCAGGACAAACCGCAGCACCATCACCAAGTGCGAACGCAGGCGTCCCTGGGGGACACCTCCCACCGCCCCCCCCAACACAGCAGAACCGGAACACAGGCCTCCGTGAAGAACGGGACACGCGACATACCCCACTGCACACACACAGGCACAAACACGCACACAAAAGCTAGAACACAGTCCTGGAGGGGCAGCTCCCACCGCACCACACACCCACACACACTCCGACACCCAGCCCTTCTTGAAGGACAGCACCCACCCACCGCCTCCTCCAGCTCTGCCTTCCCAAGGCCCAGGCGTGTGGTTTTGGCGTTCGTGTTTCTCCGAACCTGTGACTTCTTCTGGCCTGGCCCACCCAGGTCTCCCAGGCAGCCGCTCCGAAGCCCCTGGACGTCCTCGTGAGCCTCAGGGTGGCCGCCGTCTCACGACGAGTGTGGTCTCCACGGATGTTGCTGGAAACCTCATGAGGGGGCGGCCACCTTGGGAGGCTCTGCTGTGTGGACACGGGAGGCCGCCGAGCCTTTCTGAGCCGCTAACTCTGCACCTGGGAAGATGGGCGCCTGGAGACTCCTCCCGGGGGCTGAGGGCCAGTGTCGGCCGCTGCCTGGGGGAATGGCAAGAGGCAACCCTGCGTTCCTTCCCAGTGCTGCCATAGGCTTCCTTGCTTGTGACCAGCTGTGGTGGAGGATTTGAGGCCACAGAAATTGGCCAACACCGCTAGGCAGCGTTCGTATCTTTCAGAGACAGCCTGGCCCCGAGAGGGAACGTGGAGTGCCCTGGGCCACTGCAGACGTCCAGAGTCCTTGTTCGTGCACCCCTTTACTCATTCTCGCAAGTGTCCTGAGAGACAGTAGAGGAGACACAGACACAGGGGAGGAGGCCATGTGGAGACAGAAGCAGAGACCGGAGTGATGCGGCCACAAACCCAGGGACGCCAGGAGCCCCCGGGAGCTGCGAGAGGCAGGAAGGAGCCGCCCCTGGAGCCTGTGGAGGGAGCATGGCCCTGAGACTCCTGGACCTCAGACCCCTGGTCTCCAGGACGGGGAGCGGATGAGTCTCTGCGGTCAGTGCACCCCTCTGCCTGCTTTGGGGCCATCTATGGTGGCGGACCCAGCTCAACCGTCCCGCAGTGTCTGCGCCCTGGGACGTGCAGGTAACACCACCGGCCCCAGGAGTGTGTGGGCTGTTTCTTCCGCCCTCTGACCGGCACCATTCTCACCAGCCCGGCCGGGGACGGCTGCCTCCTCTCTTTCCCTGGGGAGGTCCAAGGAAGCCCCCACACAGTCGGCCTTCTCCCTGGCCCGCCCCGTGGCCGCGGGGACCCTGACGTCCGTAGGGGTGCTCGGGAAGCTGGGCCTTCCTCAAGGCACCCCCGGCGGCGTCTGGGAGGACAGAGGAGCCTCCGTGAGGGGACAACCCCCGCCCTACCCAGCAAGAACGCAGACTGTCAGCCTGTCCTCGACACGAGGTCCCCATCGTTTCTAATCCAGGGGCCTGAGTCCGAACCCATCGTTTCCAATCCAGCGGCCTGAGTCCAAAACTGTCATTTCCAATCCAGGGGCCTGAGTCCAACACCGTCGTTTCCAATCCAGGGGCCTGAGTCCGAACACATCGTTTCCAATCCAGGGGCCTGAGTCCAAAACCATCATTTCCAATCCAAGGGCCTGAGTCCGACACCATCGTTTCCAATCCAGGGGCCTGAGTTCGACACCGTCGTTTCCAATCCAGGGGCCTGAATCCGACACCGTCGTTTCCAATCCAGGGGCCTGAGTCCAAAACCATCGTTTCTAATCCAGGGGCCTGAGTCCAACACCATCGTTTCCAATCCAGCGGCTAATTTGTTAGTTCTGTAAACGCAGTCTCATCGCCGGGCAAGAAGGAGGTTTGCTTTGGGAAAGGGACTATTATCGTCTTTGTTTCCAAGCTAAACTACGAGAAAGCAAGCTCCTCTTAAAGATACTGTGGCCGACACCCAGGAGGGATGAAGGACAGCTGGGAGGTTCAAAGCAAGACGGACTCAGTGAGGTCAGATCCCTTCACTGCCCGGGTGTTCTCACCTACGATTTTGGCAGGCTGGGAGCAGGGGCTCACGCCTGTCATCCCACCACTTCTGGTCAGGAGTTCGAGACCAGACTAGCCAATGTGGCGAAAGCCTGTCTCTACTAAAAATACCGAAACTAGGCCGAGCGCAGTGGCTCAAGCCTGTAATCCCAGCACTTTGGGAGGCCGAGACGGGCGGATCACGAGGTCAGGAGATGGAGACCATCCTGGCTAACACGGTGAAACCCTGTCTCTACTAAAAAATACAAAAAACTAGCCGGGTGAGGTGGCGGGCGCCTGTAGTCCCAGCTACTTGGGAGGCTGAGGCAGCAGAATGGTGTAAACCTGGGAGGCGGAGCTAGCAGTGAGCTGAGATCCGGCCACTGCACTCCAGCCTGGGTGACAGAGCGAGACTCCGTCTCAAAAAAAAAAAAAAAAAAAAAACAAAACTAGCCGAGTGTGGTGGCGGGTGCCTGTGGTCCAAGCCACCCAGGAGGCCAAGACAGGAGAATGGCTTGAACCCGGGAGGTGGAGGGTGCAGTGAGCCGAGATCGTGCCACTGTCCTCCAGCCTGGGGGACAGAACGAAACTCGGTCTCCAAAAAAAATTGTTTTTGCAAAAGCAGTTTCAAGCCCAGGGAGTACAGTCCTCTCCTGTGGAACCTGCCTGTACCGGCCCGCTGGCTCCCTCCCTGCAGGATGCCAGGGGTGGGGGTCTGTGGGGGTTACCATGCAGGCCCCACCTGTTCCTGGGGGCTGTCTACAGAGCAGGGGCAGCCGAGGACCTCAAAGGGGCAGCAGAGACGCCAATTCCTGCTGGGGTCCGTTGAGGTTATCTGTAGTTAATTTTTATCTAAAAGGTGATGCAAACTTGTTTTCAAAACGCAAACAGGCCGGTGAAGTGGCTCACACCGTCATCCCAGCACTTGGGGAGGCCGAGACGTGGGGATCGCTTGAGCCCAGATTGAGAGACCAGCCTGGGCAACACAGCCAGGTCCCATCTCTGCAAAAAATAATCATTATAAATACATAAAAATAAAAATGCCCCAGTAAAGATTTTTAAAAAAAAAAAAAAAAAAAAAAAAAGGAAAAGAATCTCTTTTCTTACCTCCTCTATTCTTCAGAAAAGGGAACCTATTCATACCCCATACTTATTTTTAATCATTCAATTTGCAATTTAATCCCTGAATTTTGCATTCAGTTTGCATGTTTAGTTTTAATCGTTCAATGTGAAATTATATCATGTCAACTTACCCGTTTCAAAGTGTGCACTGGAGTGACTTTTAGTACGGTCACAAGCTTGGCAGCATTTTTTTTTTTTTTTTGAGATAGCCTCTCTCTGTAGCTCCCTCACCCAGGCTGGAGTGCGGTGGTGCGATCTCGGCTCACCACAGCCTCCACCTCCTAGATTCAAGCGATTCTCCTGCCTCAGCCACCGGAGAGGCTGGGACTACAGGCATGAGCCACCACGCCCGGCTAATTTTTGCATTTTTAGTAGAGATGGGGTTTCACCGTTTTAGCCAGGATAGTCTCGATCTCCTGACCTCGTGATCCGCCCATCTCGGCCTCCCAAAGTGCTGGGATGACAGGCTTGAGCCACCGTGCCCGGCCTTCAAGCCCTTTTTTAACAAAGCACATCCTGCATAGCCCTGAATCCATTAAACCTTGAGTCAACACAGCACACGTTTCTGCAAGCACAGGGTTGGGGCTAGGGTTACAGATTAACAGCATCTCAAGGCAGAAGAATTTCTCCGAGGACAGAACAAACTGGAGTCTCTTGTGTCTGCTTCTTTCTACGTAGACACAGTAACAGTGTGATCCCTCTTTCTTTTCCCCACGGTAATCTACGGTTAGCAGAGGAAGGGGTTACAAGGTGCACGGTGGACAGACCCTGAGACGCATTGTCCAGAAGACGAACGGCACACAGTCGATGGATCAGCTAAGGTAGGACAGGGACCAGTCAGAATAGTAACACGTGGTAATTTTAGTTAATCAGTGAAGGCAGGCACTGGCTGTTTTACTTCTGTGTCGTTCTTTCCTTTGACTGCTCCCGACTTCTGGGCTCCTGCAGGCCTCCGGGACGTGTATGTGCAGGTCATGGGGGTGATAACGGCTGAGGTTCGGCTCAGAGGCCTGATGGGTTCAATCTGTGAAGGCAGGACAGCTCGACGGGTGGTGAGGCGCACTTCCAGGTCATAACTAGATTTTAAAATTTGTCTGACTGGTAATTGGTTGAAAGAGTTCTTATTAGGCCGGGCACAGTGGCTCAGGCTTGTCATCCCAGCACTTTGGGAAGCCGAGGCGGGTGAATCACCTGAAGTCGGGAGTTCGAGACCAGCCTGGCCAACGTGGTGAGACCCACTCGCGACTAAAAATACGAAAAATTAGCTGGGAACGGTGGCAGCGGCCTGTAATCCCACCGGTTCTGGAGGCTGAGGCAGGAGAATCACTTGAATCCGGGAGGCGGAGACTGCAGTGAGCTGAGATCGTGCCACTGCACTCCAGCCTGGGCGACAGAGCAAGACCCTGTCTCTCCACACACACACACACACACACACACACACACACACACACAGGAGTTATTAGTAGAAAGGAATATCTGCATTAAGATAAGAGGGTGTGGAGACGAAGGTTTTTTTGTATTTGGATGGGAGTCTGGCTCGATCCCCCAGGCTGGAGTGCAATGGTGCGATCTCGGCTCATTGCAACCTCCGCCTCCCTGGTTCAAGGGATTCTTCTGCCTCAGCCTCCCGAGTGGCTGGGATGACAGGCACCTGCCACCACGCCCGGTTAACTTTTGTGTTTTCAGTAGAGACGGGGTTTCGCCATGTTGGCCAGGCTGGTCTCGAACTCCTGACCTCAGGTGATCCGCCTGCCTCAGCCTCCCAAACTGTTTGGGATGACAAGCATGAGCCACCGGACCCCACCCAGACCTGCATTTTATTTTTTTTTTGAAACGGAGTCTCCCTATCACCCAGGCTGGAGTGCAGTGGCTGGATCTCAGGTCACCGCAAGCTCCGCCTCCTGGGTTCACGCCATTCTCCTCCCTCAGCCTCTGGAGTAGCTGGGACTACAGGCTTCCGCCACGTAGCCCGGCTTTTTTTTTTTTTTTTTTTTGTTTTTTTTTGTGGGGACGGGGGGTTCACCGTGTTAGCCAGGCTGGTCTCGAACTCCTGACCTCAGGTGATCCGCCTGCCTCAGCCTCCCAAAGTGTTTGGGATGACAGGCGTGAGCCACCGGGCCCCACCCAGACCTGCATTTTAACCTCCCCTCCACCCTGCGGCCCTGGGAGGTTCACAGCGGCCCTCCTGGGATGCTCCAGGCAGATCACTGCACTGCTGTGCAGCGGGAGGGGATGCCGTCCTGGGCCTTTTCCAGCTGGCTGCAAAGAAGGGGCCAGCACCCACCTGGGGACCCACAGCCGGTACAGGTGTGGTTGCTTCTCTTGAAGAAAGAGCCTCAGGCTGAGCTGACGTCCCCGAGGCTGATAAAGAATGAGCTCCTCCTCCTGGGCCCTGCAGGCTCCGGGGACCCTCTCTCCATCCCTCCCTCCCTCCCTCCCAGCCCCGGCAGCCGGGAAGGCCTGAGCTCATCTAGCTTGCTGGGTCTGGGAGGAAGGGATTTTGGGAAGACGTAAATAAAAACAAAACCTGCAGCCAACTGGGAAGCTCTGCCTGAGTATGGAAGAGAAGGCAGCACGGGCAGCCGCCAGGAGCTGCAGACCCAGAGGATCTCGTCCTTTCCTGCGGCCCAGGGAGAGACCTGCGTTTGGGGCTCAAGGTGGGTCTGCAGTTTCAGCTGAAGTTTGTCTCCTCTTCTCCAGGAGGCCGGGGCTTCTTCCCTTCCTCTGGGTCCCATTTGTTTTATCTTTTCTTTCTTTTTGAGACAGAGTCTCACTCTGTCACCCAGGCTGGGTGACATGGTTCACCATGTTGGCCAGGTTGGTCTCGAACTCCTGACCTCGTGATCCGCCTGCTTCAGCCTCCCAAAGTGCTGGGATGACACGCGTGAGCCACCGTGCCCGGCCCCTCCAGGTCTCATTTCTAAGAGGAGGCCCCTGGTCCACCAGGGAGCATTGCAGAGATGTGAAACTCTCAACAGGCTGATTTTAGCCCTTACAAATCTTACATACATTGCCAGGCGTGGTGGTGCACGCCTGTCATCCCAGCGACTCCGGAGGCTGAGGCAGGAAAACTGCTTGAACCTGGGAGGCGGAGGTTGCAGTGAGCCGAGATCGCGCCATTGCACTCCAGCCTGGGTAATAAGAGTGAAACTCTGTATTTAAAAAAAAAGAAAAAACCCAGGAAGTTATATACAGTTCAGAGGCAGAGAAGGAATTTACAAGCTTTCTAAAATGTCCTTATGAAAAGAGTCTCTTCCCTTTTCAGCATTATATATTTATATTTATATATCACATATTTATATAATATATGTATATATCATATTTGTATTATATATAAAATTTTATTTATATATCAAATATGTTAATATATAAAAATGTATATTATACAAATATATAACGCATATATATACATTTATGTAATATATATTTATGTATATTTATATAATAATATATTCATATATTTATGTAATAGATAATATATTTATATAATATATATTTATGTCATATATAATTAAATTATATGATAATAATATATAAATTATGATTTATATATTATATAAATTATATATTATAGTTATACATGTATTATATAATATTGTATATATATTCATAATATATATTTATATATAATTAAATACATATTATATATTATATATTTATATATAATTATATATTATATACTATATATTTATATATAAAATTATATATATATTATATATTTATATATGTGGTTTTTGGGGGGCAGAGTCTTGCTCTGTCGCCCAGGCTGCAGTGCAGTGGTGATGGGCTCTGGTGAGTGCAGGAACACCAGGTTCTTCCTCTCCAGTAGAATTAAATGAGGCGACACGGACACACGTGCCGTGGTTTTAAGGAGCCGAGCGTTAGCGGAGCGTTTAATATTCAAGAAGGGAAGGGAGGGCCGTGCAGGTGGCTCAGGCCTGGAATCCCAGCACCGCGGAGGCGGCGGGGAGCCGAGATCGCGCCATTTCACTGCAGCCTGGGCAACAAGAGCGAAATTCCGTCTCAAAAAAAAAAAAAAAAAAAGGCAAGAAGGGGGAAAGGAAAAGGAAGTCGCTCCCCCGGACGGAGACAGAGGGACGGGGGGCTCCAAAGTGGTGGGCGGAGGGAGGAGACCAGCCCGGGTAACGCGGCACCTGGAGGAGGCGTGGCTGATTTGCATAGCGCTCAGCGGATTGGTCTGACCAGGCCTGTCATTCACGTAGCCCGCGAAAAACCTGGCCCGCCCAGCCCAGCTCCCGTAATATACAAATACAGGGCGCCATGATGTTCTACGCGCCTGGCGGTGTGTGGGGGCGGCCATGATGGCGGGAACGTGTCGGGGCGGCCATGATGGCAGGCACAAGTGGGAGCCGCCATGATAGCGGGAACGTGGGGCGGCCAGGATGTCGGGAACGTGTGGGGGCGGCCAGGATGTCGGGAACGTGGGGTGGCCAGGATGTCAGGCACAGGTGGGAGCGGCCATGATGGCGGGAACGTGGGGCGGCCAGGATGGCGGGAACGTGTGGTGGCAGCCAGGATGTCAGGAACGTGTGCGGGTGGCCAGGATGTCAGGCACAGGTGGGGCGGCCATGGTGGCGGGAACGTGTGGGGGCGGCCAGGATGGGAGGCACAGGTGGGAACGGCCATGATGGCGGGAACGTGGGGCGGCCAGGATGGCGGGCACAGGTGGGGCGAGGGCAAGACGGCAAAGGTGGGAATCGGCCTGTTGGCTGTACCCAGCTTCTAACAGCTCACATTTGCATATTAAAGGTTGCCAAGCTGGGTCTAAGAGCCAGGGCTTTGACGCTAGATGAGAAACGTTTTTTGGAGCTGGGAAAACACCGTCCAAGGACCCCTTTTCCTCTTTCTCTCCTTTTTAAATTGTTTTTAGAGATGGAGGAGTTTCACTCTTGTTGCCCAGGCTGGAGGGCAGTGACCCCATCTCTGCCCACTGCAACCTCCGCCTCCCGGGTTCAAGCGATTCTCCTGCTTCAGCCTCCCCAGTAGCTGGGATTTACAGGCATGTGGCACCACACCCGGCTGAGTTTTTGTATTTTTAGTAGAGATGGGGTTTCATCATGTTGGTCAGGCTGGTCTTGAACTCCCAACCTTAGGTGATCCACCCCCCCCCCCCCGGCCTCCAAAAGTGCTGGGAATACAGGCGTCAGCCACCGCCCCCGGCCCCCTTTTCGTCTCCATCTGCCTAAAATAATGTCTTAATAACTCTTACCACAGTGGTGATATCTCGACCCACTGCAACCTCCGCCTCCCGGGTTCAAGTGATTCTCCTGCCTCAGCCTCCCAAGTAGCTGGGATGACAGGCGCCCGCCACCGTGCCTGGTTGATTTTTGTATTTTTAGGAGAGACGGGGTTTCACCATGTTGGCCAGTCTGGTCTCGACCTCCTGACCTCAGGTGATCCACCCATCTCAGCCTCCCAAAGTGCTGGGATGACAGGACTGAGCCACCACGCCTGGCTGGCCCTACAGTAATTTAATATGCAGCCCAGAATGGGGCTTTCTTCCCACCTAATGTGCAGAATTCTCAAGCCCTGTTTTCCAAGTTCACCTGCATTACAGATGGAGTTTTTTCTGTCCTGTGTCTGTGCACAGAAGGCCCAGGAGTTAATTTACTCGGTTAAGGATTAAAGTTATGAAGCAGGCCGGGCACGGGCGCTCACACCTAGAATCCCAGCACTTTGAAAGGCTGAGATGGGAGGATCTCTTGAGTCTGGGAGTTCCAGACCAGACTGGGCAACATAGCAAGGCCCCATCTTGCTTCCTTTTCTCCCTTTCCTGTCTTCCTTTCTTTCTTTTTCTTTTTCCTTCCTTCCTTCCTTCCCTCCCTCCCTCCCTTCCTCCCTTCCTTCCCTTCCTTCTTTCTTTCTTGACAGGGTCTCGCTCTGTCGCCCAGGCTGGAGTGCAGTCGTGCAATCTCCGTTCACTGTAACCTCCACCTCCCAGGCTCAAGCGATTCTCCTGCCTCAGCCTCCCGAGTAGCTGGGACTACAGGCCATGTCACTACTGCCCAGCTAATTTTTTTGTATTTTTAGTAGAGACGGGGTTTCACCATGTTGGCCAAGCTGATCTTGAACTCCTGACCTCAAATGATCCACGCGACTCAGCCTCCCAAAGTGCTGGGATTATAGGCGTGGATCCCCCAGGACGACCTATTTATTTATTTATTGAGACAGTCTCGCTCTGTCACCCAGGCTGGAGTGCAGTTGCGCCGTCTCGGCTCACCACAACCTCTGCTTCCCTTGTCAGCCTCCTGAGTAGCTGGGATTATAGGCGTCTGCCCTCACGCCCGGCTAATTTTTGTATTTTTAGTAGAGGTAGGGTTTCACCGTGTTGGCCAGGCTGGTCTCGAACTCCTGATCTCAGGCGATCTCCCCGCCTCGGCCTCCCAAAATGCTGGTATTACAGGTGTGAGCCACGGTGCCCGGTCTGTTCCCGATTTTTTTTTTTTTTTTTTGGCCAGCATGTGATTGAGTTTGTTGTAGAGAACGGTAACAGGAAATGGGATTGTACAAAGAAAAGAGATGTCCCATCCACGGGCCTCAGCAGCCCTGCCACGGATATGCCTGATTCTTTCGCCTCAAGAAGTTGATCTTGTCACTTCTCATAATACGACTGACGCGTTTAATGTCCTCCGTGAGCCCATCCATAGTGAGGATTCCGTTTAGGGTCCTGTATGCGCTTTCCACGTTCACTTCTGGTACCATCACCATCACAGTCCTGGGAATGAACTTCAGATTTTTTTTTTTCTTTTTTGAGACGGAGTCTCGCTCTGTCGCCCAGGCTGAAGTGCAGTGGCCGGATCTCAGCTCACTGCAAGCTCCGTCTCCCGGGTTCACGCCATTCTCCTGCCTCAGCCTCCCGAGTAGCTGGGACAACAGGCGCCGCCACCTCGCCCGGCTAGTTTTTTTTGTATTTTTTTAGTAGAGACGGGGTTTCACCGTGTTAGCCAGGATGGTCTCGATCTCCTAACCTCGTGATCCGCCCGTCTCGGCCTCCAAAAGTGCTGGGATTACAGGCTTGAGCCACCGCGCCCGGCCGAACTTCAGATTTTTTTTGAGATAGAGTCTCACTCTGTCGCCCAGGCTGGAGTGCAGAGGCACAATCTCGGCTCACCGCAACCTCCGCCTCTCGGGTTCAAGTGATTCTCCTGCCTCAGCCTCCCGAGTAGCCGGGATGACAAGCACCCACCACCACACCTGGGTAATTTTTGTGTTTTTAGTAGAGACGGGGTTTCATCATGGTGGCCAGCTGGTCTTGAACTCCTGAACTCTCGTGATCCACCCACCTTGGCTTGTGCTGGAATTACAGGCGTGAGCCACCACACCCACCGTGCCCAGCTATTTTTTTTAATGAGGTGTAGCTTCAGATCTCGTATTTTTCTTTTTCCGTTCTTTTTTTTTTTTTTTTTTTTTTTTTTGATGGAATTCTGCTCTGTTACCCAGGCTGGAGTGCAGTGGTGTGATCTTGACTCATTGCAATCTCCGCGTCCCGGGTTCAAGTGATTCTCCTGCCTCAGCCTCCCGAGTAGCTGGGATGACAGGTGCCTGCCACCACGCCTGGCTAATTTTTGTATTTTGTTCGGCGGATCACGAGGTCAGGAGATCGAGACCATCCTGGCTAACACGGTGAAACCCCATCTCTACTAAAAATACAAAAAAAAAACTAGCCGGGCGAGGTGGCGGGCGCCTGTAGTCCCAGCTACTCGGGAGGCTGAGGCAGGAGAGTGGCATGAACCCGGGAGGCGGAGGTTGCAGTGAGCTGAGATCGCACCACTGCACTCCAGCCTGGGCGGCAGAGCGAGACTCCATCTTGGAAAAAAGAAAAAAAGGTAACTTTCTAGTATGTGAATTTCAGCACAATATTTGTAAGAGAGCCACTGAGGGGCTGTGAGGTGTAGGCAGCCCACGGGGTCAAGCGTAAAACCCAGCTCACGGGCCGGGCAAAGGAGCAGGTTTTGTCGACTTGGTCTCTCGCCCTCACACGTGAACCAGGTTAGAGACTTCAGGAATGTCTCTTTTTTTGTTGTTTTTTGAGACGGAGTCTTGCTTTTGTTGCCCAGGCTGGAGTGCAGTCGCGCGATCTCAGCTCACTGCAACCTCCGCCTCCCAGGTTCAAGCGATTCTGCTGCTTCAGCCTCCCACCACACCCAGCTAATTTTTTTATTTTTCAATTTTTAGTAGAGACGGGGTTTCTCCATGTTAGTCAGGCTGGTCTCAAACTCCCGACCTCAGGTGATCCACCCGCCTCAGCCTCCCAGAGTGCTGGGATTACGGGCATGAGCCACCACCTGGCCTTTTTTTTTGAGACGGAGTCTTGCTCTGTCACCCAGGCTGGAGTGCAGTGGAGTGATCTTGGCTCATTTTAACCTCCGCCTCCCAGATTCAAGCGATTCTCCTGCCTCAGCCTCCGGAGGAGCTGGGATGGCAGACATGCACCACCACACCTGGCTAATTTTTTGGTGTGTTTTTACTAGAGAAAGGGTTTCAGCCGGTTTGTCAGGCTGGTGTTGAACTCCTGACCTCGCATGATCCCCTGGCCTCAACCTCCCAAAGTGCTGGGGTGACAGGCGTGAGCCACCGTACCCAGCCTAGAAATAACTGTTAAAAACCACTCAGAGAACTTGGCCATAAACGTCTGTTGACTCTGCTGTCTCTGGCCGTGGAGTCAGTGCAGCTGGTCAACAGCAAAGCACTGGAACAGACGTCTGGGGGAGCTTCTGCAAACACAGCTTGCAGTCTGCATCCCTCTGCCCCCAGAGATTGTGGCTCAGCAGATCTCAGTGGAGACCGAACATTTGCATTTCTAATTATTGCAGAGGCTCCACTTAGAGAATCACTGGTCAACGTCAACCCTCTCTATAAGCCTCATAACAGATGGCACAGACTTAGTGCCTCAGACAACAGCATTCTTCTCTGTATCACATGGGGATAAGAACGTGGACATCTTTGGGGCCATTATTCTGTCTCCCACATGGGATTAGCACGTGGACATCTTTGGGGTTGTGCACTACCCACCATGTGTTTGTTTGTTTTTCTGGGAGGATGGAGTTTCGCTCGTTGCCCAGGCTGGAACACAGTGGTGCAATCTTGGCTCACTGCAACCTGTGGCTCCCAGGTCCAAGCCATTCTCCTGCCTCAGCCTCCTGAGTAGCTGGGATAACAGGCACCCGCCACCAAGCCCAGCTAATTTTGTATTTTTAGTAGAGATGAGGTTTCTCCGTGTTGGCCAGGCTGGTCTCGAACTCCCGACCTCAGGTGATCCGCCCGCCTCAGCCTCCCAAAGTGCTGGGATGACAGGCCTGAGCCACCGCGCCCAGCACCACCCACCATCAAAGTTCCCCTGGTTTCCTTTTGGCCGTGATGCTTTCCAACTCGAATTCCTGAGATCTGAACCTCCAACCATGTGACTAGGAGGGATCAACAGGCAGGCGAGGCATCTGACGGTGTAAACCTGTCCCCCACCGCCCTGTTGCAGGAGGGTTGTTCGTGGCCAGCACCAACCTCACGGAGAACCTGCAGTACGTTCTGGCACACCCGTCCGAGTCCCTGGAGAAGATGATGGTGCCCAACCTTCCCCGGCTGAGCGCGTGGGTCCGAGAGCAGCGCCCGGGGCCGGGCTCACGTGCACCAACGTCATCGCGGGCGACTTCATCGGAGCGGACAGCTTCGTCGGGGACGTCATCGCTCTCAACCAGAAGCTACTTTCGTGTTGACGTGGGGGTTCAGGACGCGGGGACTGAAGTTTCACCCCCAACTTTCCAAGTATCGTGACTTTGTTGGGGCCAAATATTGGGGATCACAGGACTGATAATATGTTTTTTCTTTTTTTTTTTTTTAAATAGAGATGGGGTGGTCAGGTGCAGTGACTCACGCCTGATCCCAGCACTTTGGGAGGCTGAGGCTGGTGGACCACAGGTTCAAAAGTTCAAGACCAGCCTGACCAACATGGTGAAACCCCGTCTCTACTAAAAATACAAAAATTAGCCGGGCGTGGTGGTAGGTGCCTGTCATCCCAGCTACTCGGGAGGCTGAGGCAGGAGAATCACTGGAACCTGGGAGGCGGAGATTGCATTGAGCAGACATCCTGCCACCGCACTCCAGTCTGGGTCACAGAGCTAGACTCTTATCTCAAAAAAAAAAAAAAAAAAAATAGAGGTGGGCTCTCACTCTGTTGGCCCGGTTGCTCTGAACTCCTGGCCTCAAGTGATCCTCCCACCTCAGCCTCCCAAAGTGCTAGGATGACAGGCAGGAACCACCACGGCAGCCCGAAATATGTGTTTTTTTATTTCTGTATTCTCCTTGCTGTGGCGTCTGGACCCGACAGACCCAGGGAAACACTTCCACAGCTCACTAATTCCAAACAGGACAACTCCCCCAGGGGCCAGCCTGCCCTGTGCAAGCCAGCCAGCGCCTCGGCTGCTCTCACACCAAAGCCTAATACATGTATGTGTGTATATGTGTGTGCGTGTATATACATATGTGTGTATATATAGGTGTATATATATGTGCGTGTGTATATATGTGTGTATATATGTCTATGTATGTATATATGTGTATTATATATGTGTGTGTAAATATGTCTATGTATATACATATATGTGTGTGTATATATATATTTTTGAGACAGAGTTTCGCTCTTGTCGCCCCGGTTGCAGTGCAGTGGTGCCATCTCGGTTCACTGCAACCTCCGCCTCCCAGGTTCAAACGATGCTCCTCCCTCAGCCTCCCGAGTAGCTGGGATTGTAGGCACCCACCACCACGTCCAGCTAATTTTTGTATTTTTAGTAGAGACAGGGTTTCACCATGTTGGCCAGGCTGGTCTCGAACTCCTGACGTCAGGTGATCCACCCGCCTCGGACTCCCAAAGTGCTGGGATGACAGGCGTGAGCCAACATGCCCGGCCGCCAGTATTTCTTTAGATTGTTTTTAGGGACAGGGTCTTGCTCTGTCACCCAGGCTGGAGTGCAGTGACGCAGTGACAGCTCACTCAGCCTCAACCTCCAGGGCTCAAGTGATCCTCTCACCTCAGCCTCCCGAGTAGCTGGGAATCCAGGGGCACACCCCCACGCCCGGCTAATTTTTGTATTTTTGGTAGATACGGGATTTCGCCATGTTGCACAGTCTGGTCTGAAATTCCCGGGCTCCAGTGATCCTCCCACCTTAGCTTCCAGAGTAGCCGGGATCACAGGCATGCACCACCATGCCCAGCTAATGTTATTTTTTTTGTAGAGACGTGGTCTGGCTATGTTGTCCAGGATTAGGTCTCAAACTCCTAGGCTCACATGATGCTCCAACCTCAACCTTAGACATAACTAGGATGTAGAGGACTATCTGCTTTTACAACTGAGCAGGCCATTCCCCCATTAACATTATAGTCCCGCTCTCGCAAACGAAGCTGGGCATTCCTCCTCTGCAAACAGGGAGGACAAAGGAGCCTACAAGACTGGCCTCAGTTGCAAATAGCAGACCCTGGGGGCTTGTTTACATGTAAACATCTGGGAAATTCAGAAAGTCAGGGAAAGATCAGAGAAACAACAATGTGTCTGGCGACTTGCTAACATTTCACAAACGACGGTATAAAATAAAGCAGAGCGTGTCGTTCGGGGCGGCCGCCATGTTTGTCTTGTCTTGTGTTGTCTTGTGTGTTCATTCCTTTGTTCAGGAAACACGCGGACCCCAACACTAGGACCTCAGGTGTCAGCCACCACACCCAGCTTTTTTTTTTTTTTGGAGAGATGGGGTCTGGCTCTGTTTCTCAGGCTGGAGTACAGAAGCGGCAGAATCATAGCTCCGTGTAACCTTCAACGCCTGGGCTGAAGCAGTCTTCCCGCCTCAGCTTCCCAAGTCAATGGGAGTAGAGGGTACACCATCACGCCCAGCTAATTATTACTGTTTTAATTTTATTTATTTATTTATTTTTCTTTTTTTTGAGATGGAGTTTTCACTCTTGTGGCCCAGGCTGGGGTGCAGTGGCACAATCTCAGCTCACTGCAACCTCCACCTCCCGGGTTCACGCTATTCTCCTGCCTCAGCCTCCCGAGTAGCTGGGTCTACAGGCGCCCGCCACCTCACCCGGCTCATTTTTTGTATTTTTTAGTAGAGGCGGGGTTTCACCGTGTTAGCCAGGATGGTCTCGATCTCCTGACCTCGTGATCCGCCCGTCTCGGCCTCCCAAAGTGCTGGGATTACACGCGTGAGACACTGCGCCCGGTTTTTTGTTTGGTTTTCATTTTTGAGACAGGATCTTGCTCTGTCGCCCAGGCTAGAGTGCAGTGGTGCGGTCATGGCTCACTGCAGCCTCAACCTCCTGGGCTCAAGCCATCCTCCCACCTCAGCCTCCCAAGTAGGTGGGACGACAGGTGTGTGCCTCCATCCGTTGCTATTTTTTTTTTTTTTTTGAGACAGAGTCTCCGTCTGTCGCCCAGGCTGCAGGGCAGTGATGCAATCTCAGCTCACTGCAACCTTGGCCTTCTGGGTTCCCGCAACTCTCCTGCCTCAGCCTCCTGAGCAGCTGGGATGAAAGGCACCCACCACCAGGCCTGGCTAATTTTTGTATTTTTAGTGGAGATGGGGTTTCACATAGTGGGCCAGGCTGGTTTCTCGAACTCCTGACCTCAAGTGATCGGCCTGCGTCAGCGTCAGCCTCCCGAAGTGTTGGGATTTTAAGGCATGAGCCACCATGCCTGGCGTAATTGTTGATTCTCTGTAGAGATGGGATTTCACCGTGCTGCCCAGGCTGGCCTCAAACTCCTCAGCCCAAGCAATCCTCCCGCCTTGGCCTCCCAAAGTCCTGGAGTTACAGGCCTGTGCCACTGCATCCAGCTGGAGCTTGCTTGCTTATTGGCCAGGAGACCTACATCCCTCGCCTGTCAGCACAGGTTAGGCACCTGTTGTATGCAGTCACACACATCCATTTGATGCAAACCCATTCATCGCATCTGCACATCCTAAAGCTCTCGGGGGACCCCATAGCTCTTTTTGTACCCACCAAAAGCCCATCTCAGAGGCAGAGACAGACATCCACAGCATCATCCCGTCTCCTGTCCCGGTTGGCCGCTCACCTGAGCTGGGCCCCGGCGAGCCTCACGCGGAGCGTGAGGATCTGTCTCCCGGTCGCCTTCAAAACGGCCGCATCTCGAACTCAGCCTTCAGCTCCCCGAGCCCGTGGCCCAGCAGGGCAGACACGGGCACGGCGTTCGGTTCCGTGGGGCTGTACCTGCCAGGGTGGGGATGCCACAGGCCCTGCTCAGCCTCAGGGCAGCCGGACGAAATCAGGGTCCTGCCCAGGAGTGCGCTGCCCACGGGGTACAGCCTGGGGCCACTCCCTGTGTCTCGGCTGCCACCGCTGCGCTTCATAGGAGGAGACGGGGCATTGCACCACCCGGCTCCAGTGCATGCAGGAGAAGGAGACGCTTGCGGGCACCAGGACCTCACTCACCTGGGCACGAGGTCCACCTTGTTGTGAACCTCCACCATGGAGTCCAGGAGCCGGGCGGGCAGCTGCAGGCTGTGCAGTGTGGACAGAATGCTGCGTTTCTGGATCTCCGCCTCGGGGTGGCTGACGTCCCTCACGTGCACAGTGAGATCCTGCAGGCCGGGCCGTGAGGTCAGAGCTGCGAAACTCCTGGTGTCCGACCCCAAGCTTGCAGACCGGCCCGGGAAAGGGGCTGGCACGAGCTCCCAATGACAGGCTCGCAGTGGGAGGTACCCCTGTGTGCAGGCCGCTCGGACACCCCAGGACAGACTCAGACACACAGACACACACACACAGTAAACACATCCCAGCAGAGACAGACACACACACACACATACACAGAGACACGCAGTAAACACATTCTGACGGACAGACACACGGTGAGCACGTTCTGACAAGGACACACAGACACACACATGCACGGTGGACACAGCCGGTGGAACACACAGACACAGACACACACAGTGTGACACATCCCAACAGGGACAGACACAGACACACATGCACAGTGGACACATCCCAGTGTGGACAGACACACGGATGGTGAACTCATTCTGGTGCGACACACAGAGACGTGGTGAACACATCCCGGCCGTGATGACATGCACCTGAGTCAGGCAGGGAAGCTGACCCCCACTTGGGTAAGTGACCCAGGGAAGCCGACCCCCACCTCGGCAAGTGACCCAGGGAAGCCGACCCCCACCTCAGCAAGTGAGTAGCGTCTTCCCCACTCTGCACTGTAAGCCGGATGGTCAAAAACCCGGGAAGCGCAAGGATCCCGTGTGGGACCCCAGCCTTAGAGAGTGCGCGGGGGCCACCCAGAAGGAGGATTTGGCTGGGGGCTGCGGGGGCAGGTAGGCTTACAGCCGGTCCACTGCCCACCCCGTTTGTTGGACTCTAAAAACTGCCCCGACCTAACCTTGACCAGTTTAAATCTCTCCATGGCCGGGTGCAAGTCTCGACACAGGTGCAGCCTCAGCGTCCTCCGACTCCTACTGCTGTGTGCTCCCAGATCACCTGGGCACCCCAAGAGGCCGTTTCCCCTCTGGCCCAGCGAGACGCCCGTTCTTCAGCCTGTCTGGGTCGAATGTTCTCCGCAGCAGTGCACAGGGAAGGAGCAGGTCTGCCCGGACCCACCTGTCAGGTGTTGGAAGTTTCCTTTGCCGAAGACGAGCTTCCTGCCCGGTGATTTGGTGGATACGACTATTGTCTGCACCACGGACCAGCCGTCCAGCCTGTGCACCAGTGCTGTGGCCCCCGCCACCTGCCACTCGGCTGCGGGGACACAAGGGCCACCGTGAGAGATGCTTCCCTTCGGGGTAGGCCCGGGGTCCCCTGTCCACACCCGCCCAGGGAAGCCTCCTCCTGTCCTTGAGATAATGGCCCCTGAGAACCCACCTCCAGCCGGCGTTTGTCCCCAGATATGACTCCGTGCCCCGTAGGTCCTCTAAGTAGGAATCTGACAGGGGAGGGACACCGGAGCCACGGCGGGACACGAGGGCGACCCTGCCTTACGTGGAATTTGGGCTCCTGGAGGGCGCAGCAGGGAACCGAGGAGCTGGGGGTGCTCAGGGATTACTGAGGAACCACGGGCAGGTTTTGGGAGGAGAGAGGCAAGAGGTCTGCACGCTGTTCTGAGCACTTTGGGGCTTCCGCTGTTCCAAGCATTGACCATTTTGGAAAACACCTGTAAAGGAAAACCATTCATCGACTACAGGGACTTCCAAGGGAAAAAAATCAACGTTTTTGAGACTCTGGCATATGCAGCGACTTACTCATTTGCATTTCCTCCTAGGGGAGTGGGGGGGGACTGGACAAGGATTGGTCCCCTGGACACCCCCCCTTCCCTGACCCCAAACACACCGTGCCTACCTCTAACCCAGGGCAAGAGAAACGGGGGTCCTATCAGCGAGAACCACCCCACCCCACACCACCCCACGGGCTCCATCCCACCGGCTCGACCCCACCCCGCCCCACAAGCGCCTTCCCACCCCACGTGCTCCTCCCCACAGGCCCCTCCCCTGGAGCCCCGCCCATGCACCTCCACCTATGACAGCCTCCCCTCTTTCCCGTAAGCCCCGCCCTTTCACCCATGGGCTCCTCCCCTGAAACGCCCATATACCTCCACCTACAAGATCCTCCCCTCAGAGCCCTGCCCCAGCATCACCATCCAGGAGATCCTCCCTTAAGAGCCCCCTCCCTCAACGCCACGCCCTTGCGTCTCCACCCATCAGATCCTCTCCTTAGAGCCTCGCCCCCTGAGGCCCCGCCCCTACGTCACCACCTGAGATCGTCCCC
>NC_045456.1:24711346-24716407 GCF_002776525.5 Piliocolobus tephrosceles | reverse complement strand
GCGCCCGGCCCTAGATTCTGTTTTTTAAACTGGAAGAAATCTCGGATACTTCCCGTGTGTATGTGTCTCATGTCATTTTCCTAAAGGCATTGGAGAGTGAGTTGCTGAGATTCTCTTCATGTTTTATTCTCTGGTCTTCATCATGCAAACGGCTAAATTGGTTTTTTTCTGAAACACCGTCTCGCTCTGTCGCCCACGCTGGAGTGCAGCGGCGCCATCTCGGCTCCCTGCAACCTCCGCCTCCGGGGTTCAAGCGATTCTCCTGCCTCAGCCTCCCGCGTAGCTGGGGTGACAGGTGCACCTGCCACCACGTCCATCTGATTGTAATTCTTCCTAGACACGAGGTTTCTCCATGTGGCCCAGGCTGGACTGAGACTCCTGAGCTCAAGTGGTCCCCCCACGTCGGCCTCCCAAGGCGCTGGGGTTCCAGGCGTGCGGAGGGCTCTTCGTCTACACGCGTCCCTGGATTTTCTACCCACAGAGATACAAACAGACGCCCATGGTGTGGGGACGTGGCTCTGCACCTGCACCTGTGTGTTTCCCGCCAGGCCCCAGAACCCGGGGACGGGATCCCTGTGGAGTGAGGAAGTCAGTGGCCCCTCGGTGAGGCTGGAGGATGGGAGGCGGCAGCATCCAGGCTGCGCCCCGAGGCCCGGCTCCCTCACCGTGTCCCTGAGGCCGCACCGGCTGGTGGCAGGTGGCTGAAGGCCACGTTCCAGTCAGGGGGCCGGCCCCACGTGTGACCCCGGTTCCTCCCCGTGTTCCCTCCTCACCCCCCATCCCCGCTCCCCATTCCCCCCACCGTCCCCCCATACCCGCCACCCCTCCTGTCTCCCCGTCATGCTTCCTCTCTCTCCCCACCCCTCCCCTCCTCTGTCCGCGCCCCGTCTCTCGCTTGAGTCCTTGGGTGGTGGTCCTGGCCACACTCCTAGCTGACTCCTACTTGACTGGCCCCATCCTGTCCTTCAGGGCAGGGACAGCCGATGCCCTCCACCTCCTCCATCGCTTTTCTGCCTCTGCCCCCTCCCCACGTACGCCTGGTGTCCCGTAGCACCGGCCTGGGGAGTCGGGGGCACCACAGAGCCGTAAGAGTCAGGGTAAGCCGTGGTCTTAAGAAGTCAGCATGTCTCACCGTCCTAAAAGGTTGGGTGCCCCCAGCCATCATGTTCAGGGCACCCTACAGTCCCACAGGGTTGGGGTGCCCCATGGCCCTCGTGTTCAGGGCACCCCACGGCTGTCATGTTTAGGGTACCCTGTAGCCCTAAATAGTTGGGGTACCCCCACGGCCCTAATGTCCAGGGCACCCCACAGTCCTAAGGGGTCGGGGTACCCCATGTCCCTTGTGTCCAGGGCACCCCTGGATGAGGGGAGGTCAGGAGGGTCAGGGCCCAGGTGGACGTCCTGTCACCCCACCCTGTGAGGCACGGCCTGTGTCCCTGACTCTGACGTTGGGGGAGGTGAGCACGGAGCAGGTTTCTATGTCTGTGGCATGTTTGTTTATTTGAGACAGAGTCTCGCTCTGTCGCTGAGGCTGGAGTGCAGTGGTGTGATCTTGGCTCACTGTACCCTCTGCCTTCTGGGTTCAAGTGATTCCCCTGCCTCAGTTTCCCATGTAGCTGGGATGACAGGTGACCACGACCACGCCTGGCTCATTTTTGTATTTTTAGTAGAGACAGGGTTTCACCAGGTTGACCAGGCTGGTCTCGAACTCCTGACCTCAGGTGATCTGCCTGCCTCGGCCTCCCAAAGTGCTGGGATGACAGGCGTGAGCCGCCGCGCCCGGCCCCCATGGCATTTGTAGAGTCGCATGTGGCAGGTGTGTTGGGTCGAGTTTCTGGTCAGCACCCCTGTGTGCACAGGTTGTGTGGCTGGTGGTCTGCGCACAGCGGCTCGCACCTGTCACCCCAGCGTTTTGGGCGGTCAAGGTGGGATCACGTAAGCCCAGGACCAGCCTGGGCAGGAGAGAGGCGGCCCAGTTTTCTATTAAAAAAAGGTCAGGTGCAGTGACTCATGCCTGTCATCCCATTACTTTGCGAGGCCGAGGCAGGTGGATCATGAGGTCACGGGTTCGAGACCAACCTGGTCAACATGGTGAAACCCCGTCTCTACTAAAAATACAAAAATGAGCCGGGCGAGGTGGCGGCGCCTGTAGTCCCAGCTACTTGGGAGGCTGAGGCAGGAGAATGCTGGGAATCCAGGAGATGGAGGTTGCAGTGAGCTGGGATTGCGCCACTCAGTCCAGCCTGGGTGACAGAGCGAGACTGGAGCCCTGTGGGAGGCTTGTCCAAGTAGCACCTGCTGTCCCTCCACCCCTGGGGTCTTCCTTCCCGACGGGGCCTCGCCCCCTCCTCTGGATGCTCCCTGAGGTCGGGCAGGGCCGCGCTGGGGAAACGGGTGGCTGTGTCCCCACAGAGGGGCTGCTCTCTGGGGCACGGGTGGGCAAGACCCCCCTCGTGGCGGCCAGGGCTGCTGTGGGACCCGATACCGGGGTGGAGAGAGCTGTGCCCTGGTGAGGACACGGGCCGGCGAGGGGCAGCCCCCACCCGGACACGTCCTGGGGCCAGTCGTGTGGTCGGGTGCTGTGTCCCCTGAGACCAGAACGGCGGCTCCCAGCGGGGTGTGCGGCGGCCTGAGAGCAGAACAGCGGTTCCCCAGACTCCCAGTGGGGTGTGCGGCGGCCGAGCCTGGGGGACCTGTGGCTTCTACAGAGGGTGCCGGCGTGGGGGCATCCCTGCCCTGCCGGGGTCTGCCCGTGGGTCACGGGGAACTGGGTTCGAGGCCCCCGCGGGAGCCACGCAGCAGCGTCTTGCCGGGAGAGGGGCTGTGTCTGCGGCTTCGGGCGGGGCAGGGCCCTTGGTGCCACGCGGGGTCTGGGCCGGCCCGGGGGCTGCGTCCCTGTCAGCTGCACACGGGGCCCCTGTGCCATGTGGGGTCTGACCCCTTGGCCCGGGCAGGGCGGATCCTGGGCACCGTGCTGGGGACGCCCTCCGGCCTCTGCTCCTTCCCCGGCTCTGAGACACGTCAGGGCCTCCCTGCTCCCCTCCGGGGGCCGCGTCTCCTCCAGGAACTGCTGTGTCCGGCTCTGTCCAGTTCCTGCGTGTGATGCCCCCCCCCGTTCTCCCCCAACGCCCCCGCCCCCATCTCCGTCTCCTCCGTTTCCCCCATCTCATGGCGTCCAGGCCCCGCTCCCCGCCCCAGGCCGGGTCCCCTCGTTCTGGGGAGCCCCCCGTGTTCCCATGGCCGTTCCTGCCGCCCCTCGGGACAGCGCTCTGGGTGCCACTCTGGCACCAGTGCTGGGAGCCTGGGGTGCCCGTCACCCCCGCTGCACCTGCAGGACGCGTGTCCTGTCCTAGGAGGAGGCACCCGGGGACCTCAGGGCCGTGGCTGGCACCTTTCGGGGTCTCCGCGGAACACGCTCGCGCTGCGGCTCCTGGGTGAACCCGGGGCTGCCCCCGTGAACGCGCTTGGATCTGACACGAAGGGAGCCTGGGAGGGAGGGGTGGGGCCGGCTGAGTCCCTGCTCGGGGCTCTCCAAGGGGTGACGGCCACGGACGGCGGGGCGCCCGGGACGGCCGTTCCCAGAGGGAGGTGGCGATGCCGGAGGCGCCCCTGCCGAGCCCTGGGGCGTCCTGGCCTCTGTCCGGCCGCTGGCCACCGTCAGGGTGAGCCGGATGCTTGCTTTGTGGGGGCCCCCGGTCCCCCTCAATGTGGGCTGTCAGGGGAACGGACCCCTAGACCAAGTGCGGGCTGGGCTGCTGGGCTCTGGGTCTCCCCGCTGCGCCGCCGTCCACGGGGACCCCCCCCCAGTTCTCCAGCAGAGGCCGTGTGTGCAGGGCCGGCCCGGGTGTGGCCCAGGATATCGGGGGCCGTGGCGGGGTGAGGAGGGAGGTTTGGGGAATGCGGTGAGTACGGGGGGTGTCGGAGGCCATGCAGGGGCCTCACCAGGCACGTGGGTGGGGGACGCTGTCCTTCCTTTAACGGCCCCGGGGAGCCCTCGGATGTCTCAGCTTTGAACCCCCAGCCTTGAAGCCCCATTGGGGGCCTCCTAGTGTCAGCGTGGGAGGTGTAGGGCTCCGGTCAGAGGTGAACCCCCACTTCTGTCCCTTCGCTCCCATGACCATAGCTGTGGGGGGGTGCTGAGGTGGTGGGGGGCGGACTTGCCCTCCCAGACGGGCTCCCCCGAGTTCGGGGCAGGCTGGGCCCTGAGGCCCGTGGCTCCCGCTGTCATTTACCTGCAGCGGCCACCGTGGGACCCTCCTGCCCGGCACCTGTCCTGTTGGGGGGCCCTGACCCTTCGCAGACACAGGTGGGGGCGTCCTCCGGGAAATCCGGGGACACCGGGTGACACTGGGGACACCTTCGGGGCAGCGGCGGTTCCCCTGGGAGGTGCTGCCAGGTCCACCCACTGCCCCGAGCCCCCGCTGTCTCTTGGGGTCACGGGGACCACCCTGTGCGTCCAGCTCCTTCACCGCCAGGGCTGCGGTGGATGAACGGGGCGTGTGTGCAGCTCTCGGGGTGTCCCCGCCCGCCTGTTCCCCGCCGTGCGGCCACGCCCCTTTCCGGGGGAAGCGTTTTGTCGTGTGCGCGTAAAGGGGGTTGTTCCTGTGGTCAGCACCCGTGACCCTCCCTGGCCTGTGGAGGGAGCAGAGCTGGGCCTGGGCTCGTCCGTGTCGGGTGCCCTGGGAGGGCTCGTGGTCCCCCCTGCAGTCAGGGCTGCGCCCGGCGGGGCCTCCGAACCCCGTTGTTTACGCGTCACTGCACGTGGCCCCCGAGTGCGGACGCCCCAATCGGCGCCGGCTGCTCCTTTCTGGGGCCGTTTGTGGACCGCGGCCTTGGACCCCGCTGTGAGAGGGAACGGCCGAGGCTGGGGAGGAGGCTCAGGTGCATCGGCCTGTGGCGGCGCCCATCCAGCGCTGCCATCCGTAGATCCGGGATCCAGAATGCAGCCCACGCGGTGGCTGATCAGGGCAGCCGAGCCCGCGGCTGAAAATCCTCCCAACATTCGTTCAAACACACAAGCGCGATCGCCGGAAACGCTTTTGTGCATTGACACAGAACACA
>NC_045456.1:24703944-24711246 GCF_002776525.5 Piliocolobus tephrosceles | reverse complement strand
GGCCCTCGCGTGTCCCCGGGGCGGGCCCACCAGGCGTCAGAGCTCCAGGCAGGTCCAGCCGCGAACCCACGGCGGCAATTCACACCACAGGCTTCTGTGAATAAATAAAAATTTAACTTTCCATACAAACGCACTCACTTTCCCCAAAAGACAAGAGTTTCTACACAAGCCGCGCTGTCCCGGCGGTGGCCGTGGCAGGTGCAGAGGGGACGCGGTGGGGTCCCCGGGCGGCCTCACAGCGCCTCCAGGTCCTCGTCCCCGCGCGCGTACTCGTACAGGTCCACGGCGCCCAGGGGCGCGGGCGCCTCGAAGAAGGGCCTCTGGGCCAGCGGGGACCGCAGGGCACTCAGCTTCTGCTCCACAGGGCTGAGCTCGGCCTCGAACCTGCAACGACGGGGATGGTGAAGGCGGGGCCGGCGGCGCAGAGCCAGGCCCCGGAGCCAGCGCCCTGGTTTCCGGGAAATGCAGGCCGCCCGGGGACCAGCCTCCAGCACAAGAACGTCCCCTGAGCCCACCCTGAGCTGCGGCCGCTGAGCCGGCACCACGCTCCCGGCTGAGAAGCCGGCGGCTCCACGAAGGCTCCCGGGGGAGTGGCCTGCGGCGCAGGTGGAAACGCGCCAGGACGGGTGGGAGCCCCAGGCGTGAGGTGCGCACGGCGTCCGCCCTGACAGAGGCACCGCGGGGCTGCCCCTTTCCCCAAAGCGTCATCTGTATCCGCGAAGCCATTACCAGCATCAGCATACCACGCGTCTCCGTCTCCTCCTGCCCTCCTCCCCCCAGACCTGTAAGTCGGCGTTTTCCCGAATTGCGTGGACGTATTTGGTGGAACTGGCCAGGGAAGCCGTGGGGACTGCAGCTTTGGGAGAGGTTTCTCCCTAAAATTCAGTGACCACCTCAGTAACTGGCTGAAGTCATCTTTGTTGTTGAGTTTTTTGGACACAGGGTCTGGCTCCGTCGCTGGCCGGAGTGCAGTGACCCGCTCTCAGCTCGCCTCAGTCTCCACCTCCCGGGCTTAAGGGATCCTCACACCTCAGCCCCCCGAGTAGCTGGCATTACAGGCACCTGCCACCACACCCCGGCTAATTTTTACATTGTTTTTGTACAGATGGGGTTTCGCCGTTGCTCAGGCTGGTCTTGAACCTGAGCTCAAGGGTTCTGCCCGCCCCGGCCGGCACCTGCACCGTGCTTGAATGACAGGCGTGAGCCCCGGCCCAGCCTGGAGTGAGCTTTGCTGGTTTGTGAGTTTCAGACACTGGTCCCTTCACATGCGTGAGTTACTGTTGATACTAATTTCCTGCTTGTGACTTTCGCAGCTGCGGGATCCTAGTGATAGCTTCTCTTCCGTTCCTGACACGGATTTGTCTTTTTCTGTGTGATCAGCGAGGCCAGGGGACCATGAGGTTCCTTCTCCTCCAGGAACCACAAGTACCACTGGGTCTCTCTGCGGTCTTTGTTCTGTTTTCCATGCGGGCCATCGACACCGCAGTCTGGCGTCTTCATTTTGGTGCAGCTCAAATTACTTTCTGGTTCCCGACTGGGGTTCCATGGAGGCGCATCTTAACCCCGGCTCCCCCTCCAGCCGCCCCGTCCGGTTCCCGCCAAGCAGCCCAGGGCCCCTGCGGCCCACCCTGGGCCGTCTGTCCTGGGCGTCCGTCCCCCGGTGGTCAGTTGTCCGCACCGTGGCTCTGACCTGGACGCCCACCTCGGGGTCCCCACGCCCCAGAACTTCCCTGTCTGCCATATGCCACACGTCCTGTATACAAACTCTTCCAGAAACTAAGGGGAGAGGATACTGCCCCCCATTCCATGAGCCAGCATTACCCTGACACCCAAGCCAGACCGAGATATCCCAAAAAAAGCCACGGGCCGGGCGCGGTGGCTCACGCCTGCGATCCCAGCGCTGTGGGGGGGGTCCGAGGCGGGAGGATCGCCCAAGGTCAGGAGTTTGAGACCAGCCCAGGCAACATAGCGAGACTCTGTCTCTAGGAAAACAAAAACTTAGCCGGGCGCTGGGGGACAGTCCTGTAGTAATTAGCCGGACGTGGTGGGGGTTCCACCCCCACGACCGGTAGCCGGGCGGGAGGGGGGGCACCCCGGCGGAGAACGGGCGGGGGGGGGGGACACCTCCGTAGTAATTAGCTGGGCGTGAGCAGACACTGCTGTAGTCTGAGGTGCTCAGGAGGCCGAGGGTGGAGGATCGCTTGAGCCCAGGAGGCTGAGGCTGAGGCTGCAGTGAGCTGTGATGACACCACTGCCCTTGCCTCAGGGACAGAGCAAGACCCTGTCTCAAAAAAAATAATAAACTACTACAGATAAACTTTGCAAAGAGAATCCAATCCTATACAAGGGTAACATGACTAAGATCTATGCTGGGGATACGGGGCTGGCTGAAGGTGCCTCGGTATAATTTACCGTATGGACAGACAGACAGAGGAACACGGAGCGAGAGCATCTGAGACACTCAGCCCCAGGTGGGGAAACCTCCCCGAACAGGAAGAGGCCAGAGCGCCCCGTCAGTGAGTGCGCTGACCGCTGGGTGAGGCGAGACGCCCACGGGACTGGACACCAGGACCCACAAAGCTCACTCAAGCTGGGCGTGGTCTGCCCCGACCCCCAGCCAGCCGTCACCCAGCAGCGTCCGGGGATCTTAAAAGTACCGTTTACACCACCTCAGGCGGTGGGGCGCGGGGGGCGGTGGGGCGCGGGGGGCAGTGACCGGGTCCCACCCTGCATCCCCGTACCCCCCCTCACTGTCCCCCGCACCCCCTCACTGTGCCCCGCGCCCCCTCCCCCTCCCCCGCACCCCCCCGCGTACCCCGGCCACACGCGCTCACCCGTCCTCCCAGGGCTCCCCCGCCGTCTCCTCGGCCACCAGGATGTCGTACTCCTCCGCCGCGTACTTCTCCCAGTCCGAGAGCTCGGGGCCGCTGCTGTCACTGTCCTGGGGGAAGCGCACGCGTCACACCCCCAGCCCGGGGCGGCCCCGCCCGCGCACCCCCGCACTCACCCTGAGCACGGAGATCTGCTCCTTCTGCTCGTGGTCCAGGTACTTCTCGATGTTGAAGAAGGTGTCGAAGAAGACGCTGGCCAGCTTGCAGCGCTTCAGGTCCTGCAGCGTGATCTTCCCTGCGGGGAGGGGACGTGTCCAAGGCGTGAGCCCGGCCTCAGCTTCGGGCCCGGGTGTGGGCTGCGTGCATCGGTCACACGTGCTTAAGGACGCGGCCCGAGGCTCCGGGCTCTCCCGCCACGGGTCTGATGGGACAGGCGGACACACGCGTGGATCTGGGTGGGGGCTGAGGTGTGGGAGGCCGGGGTGCGGAGGCGGCTTGGGGCCACCTGTGCCCCAGCGACGCAGGGACTGGGACGTGGTGCAGGTGCTGGGAGGCGCCCCTGGATGTGAAATGACAGAGCCCAGAGCTCCCCATGCAGGGAGGGGCCAGAGGGTGTCCCCGGGACACTGAGCCCCAGGAGGGCCCCAGCCAGGGAGAGGGACGGCTGCAGGGTGGTGCCCGGGCCTCAGAGCCATTTCCAAAGTGAAAGTCCCAGAGCTGGAGCCTCAGATGCAGAAGGAAGCCAGGTGCCGCAGATGCTCCCCTGGGAAAGGCCACTCCTACTCTGAGTTTGTGACGAGGGCCAGCACGGCGGTGTCCAGTCTCACCCTGCAAGAACCTCCTACTCAGGACCTCCCGGCGAGGACGAAGGGTGGCAGGGAACAGGGGTGAGGGGAGGAGCAAGGGGGGGTGGGGGAGGGAGCCGGGGTGAGTGCCGAGGAGACAGAGGGGTGACAGGGTTGGACCACCCTGTGTGCCATCAGCACAAACGCGGCTACCGGTCCTTCAGCCGGTGCGACGTCCCCAGTGAGCCCGGCCCGGGTTCTCCAGGCCACCCTCGGGGGTGACCGCCTCCCGAGTAGGAGGTTCTTGCGCCGTGAGACTGGACACCTGCGGTGCTGCCCTCGTCACAAACTCAGAGTAGGGGTGGCCTTTCCCAGGGTCGCCTCCAGCAGCGACGGCGCCTTATAGGGGGACGTCCCCTCACCCTGGGCCATTTCCTCCCCACCCGTCCCCTCACCCTGGGCCGTCCTCTCGCCCGTCCGTCCCCTCTCCCTGGGCCGCGCCCGCACGGGGCGTCACCTTCGGTCCTCGGCTTGACCAGGTCCAGCATCTGGCACAGGCAGTCCTGGAAGGGCAGGGCCTCGACGGCCATGCTGTCCAGTCTTCGGCACTGCTCCTCGTAGAAGTACTCCAGCTCGAACATGGACAGGGCGCCGTCCCCGTCGAGGTCCATGCAGCGGAACCAGTACTCGATGCTGTGGCACGGTGCGCTCTGTCAGCCCCCGCCCGGGCCCTCCCAGCTCGTGCCCTGCAGCCCCCGGGGCAGCCTCCCAACCAGGCGCGCACGCAGCTGCTTGTGCCCTGCGGCCCCTCTGCCGGGCGTGCACGTATCGGCCTGTCTCCTGCGGCCCCCCACCGGCCGTGCACGTATCCGCCCGTGCCCTGTGGCACCCCACCGGCCGTGCACGTATCCGCGTGTCCCCTGCGGCCCCTCTGCCAGGTATGCATGCATGATCCCGTCCCCTGCGGCCCCCCACCAGGCGTGCACGTATCCGCCCGTGCCCTGTGGCACCCCTCCCACACATGCAGGCATCCGCCTGGGGACACACGTCACGTCACACGGACGGCTCCCGGTCCTCCACCAGAACACCCACACACCGCGGCAGGAACCCACCTGGTCGGCGTTTTTTTGTCTTCCTCAGAGATCAAAAACCAGACAAAGTCGGCGTAGCTGATCTTCCCTTCCTTCTGCACTTTTCTGCCTCTAGATCCCAGGCCAGGATGGAGAGACGCAGACGCGTGTCAGGGAGAGCTTCCAAGGTACGGAGCCCCTGCCCATGACGGGGTGAGAGGGACCCCGGGGCCCAGCCCTCCTCCTGCCCCTCCAGGGAGGAGGTGGAGGCCAGCTGGCCAGAGAGCGTTCCCGAGATCCAGGTGGGGTCAGGAGTGCACCTGCACCACCGCCATGGCCTGGATGCCGGCAACGTCCCCTTCTCGGGGCTCGCTCAGGCCCAGTGCCGGACAAGAACCCCTGACCTGGGGCACAGGCCGCCCCCTTCCTCAGACCTCACACGACAGAGTCTCGTGCCCCCCACTAGGGATTCAGGTGACAGAGACACGCGTCCCCCTCCTCAGGGCCCGGGGTGACGGCCACTCGCTGTGGGAACTCGACAAGCTCATGTCAGGCAAGGAGGAGCCGGGTCCTCGTGGGGCCTGAGCTGCACCTACCGCGTGACTGCTCCGGAGAAGATCCTGTCGATCATCTTGGTAGAAATGGCTGGAAAAGAAGGGGGTTGATGGGCAGCCCGCAGCGCGCCTCGGCCCCCATGTCACGACCCCCCAGAGCCGAGCCCGGATGGGGTAAGGACCGAAATGAACACAGGCGGCCCCGGGGCCCCTGCACAGGCCCCTCCCGGGTGCAGCCACAGCTGCCCTTGCAGCGGACCAGCGGAGCACGAAGCTGAGCGTGGTTCCAAACCCGACTTTAACGGGCAGAACATTCGGGCCTCCAAGGTTCTGCTTCCAGAGGCAGAGTGAGGCCTCCGGTGCAATCCCGAAAACTAACACGTTTCAGCCCCAACTCCGCTAACAAGAGGCAAGAGCGAAGGCACCGGCGCCGTCAGCTCCGGCCCACGAGGTCCCGCAGCCTGGGCGGCCATCCCTGCGGTCCCCCGTGTCCCCGGCACGCACGGGGCCAACATGCCCCCGCTTCAGACCGCCCTGAGTGAGAAACAGCCCAGCCCGGGCGCACCTGCCATCGCCCGGCCGCACAGCCCGTCCTGCCCTGAGACCCAGAGTGGGCACCAGAGGAACAGGGAAAGCCGGGGCCGCGCTCGGGGTTCACGGGGACAGCGAACGCCTGGTTCGGGGCGGATTCCCCGCGGTGAGGCGCTGGCTCGGGCCACAAGGGCGGCTCTGCCGAGCGCTGTGCTCTTCTCATGGCTACTTATGGGGTCCAGGGCGCAGGTGGCTCCCTGAACCGGGTACAGGAGAAACCAGGGAACGCTACGTCAGCTCAGGGGCGCGTCCCACGCACGCAGGACGGGGGTCTACTGCGGCCACGTGGCCCAGGACCAGCCCCGGGAGACGCGCACGGATGGAGCTCACATTCTGGGAACCAGGCCTGAGAGTTGACCGCGCGCAACAGATGCCACCGTGACTTGGAAATACTCTTGGTCATGTGGCTTTTTTGGGGGGAAAAGTACACTTCAAGGAATCCTTTAGAGAACTCCAGCCCCGGCGGGGCGCGGTGGCTCAAGCCTGTCATCCCAGCACTTTGGGAGGCCGAGGCGGGCGGATCACGAGGTCAGGAGATCGAGACCATCCTGGCTAACACAGTGAAACCCCGTCTCCACTAAAAAAAAAAAACAAAAACAAAAAACTAGCCGGGCGAGGTGGCGGGCGCCTGTAGTCCCAGCTACTCGGGAGGCTGAGGCAGGAGAATGGCGTGAACCCGGGAGGCGGAGCTTGCAGTGAGCTGAGATCCGGCCACTGCACTCCAGCCTGGGCGACAGAGCAAGACTCCGTCTCAAAAAACAAAAAAACAAAACAAAAAAAATAATAATAACTCCAGCCCCACAGGCAGGTTCTAGTCCCTGGAAGGCTGGACGACTCTCAGAGGCGCTGGGTGAGGGCACCTGGGAGGCACCGCCTCCCGCGGAGGTATCCGACCGACCTCTAAGCCTGCGCTCCACCCAGCCCGGGATTCGATGGAAACTGCTCCCGGCCTTGGGGGCTGGAAGGCGGAGCTCCTGAGCTAAGGCGTCTGGTCTCCATGCCCTTGCCCGGGTGTTAATAAAGCCCGCAGGGTTGCAGGCCCTCAGGACCGGCGGCCCACACTGACCCTGTAGACGCCCGGGGCGGAGGCCTGGTGCAGAGGCGCACGCGGGGACCCAGACAGGAGCGCGGAGTGGGGAAGGAGAGGCCGCTGCAGACCCGGGAGGCCCTGGGAGAAGAAGGGTCTGCTCGGTGTCCCCGCGCCCCGCCCGCCCCTCTGCCCTGCGCACCGTGGTCATTGTGCCGCGCCAGGTCGTGGGCGTCGATGAGCAGGTCGTGGTCCGTGTCCAGCTCCCAGAACTTGCAGTAGATGACATAGAAGTGCTCGTAGGAGAAGAATTCGGTGAGCTGGTTGATGTCCGCCTCCTCCTCCAGCAGCGCCACGTTCTGCCAAAGGACCCAGGCGGCCTCAGCGCGGGGCCTCTGGGGGGACCTCGCCCCTAAGTCCGGGTGGCTGCGGGCGGGCGGGGGC
>NC_045456.1:24700062-24703844 GCF_002776525.5 Piliocolobus tephrosceles | reverse complement strand
CTCCCTAGGCGGGCGTGGGCGTGGGGGGCAGCTCTCAGGGAATGAGGGCTCGGCTCCCCCTGGTGCCCAGTACGGCCCCCACCCCACTTCCCAGATCAACCATGGACCCCCAACTGCAGGCGGCGCGGTGTCAGTGCTCAGAGGCCTGGGGGTGGGCAAGGAGCGTGGTGGAGGTGGGGATGGGGGGGGGGTGGGGGGGGGGGGGGGGGGGGGGGGGCGAGAAAAGGGGGGGAGGGAGCGACAGGGCAGGGCAGGCGCGCTCCGCACCTGCAGGAAGGAGCTCCTCCGCAGTTCCGCGCAGGTGATCCTGCCGGACCAGGACCGGTTTACCGTGTAGAAGATCCGCTGGATGACCTGCCGGGGCGCCGTCAGTGCGGGGGGCGCGCAGACCCCCCGGAGCCTCGCCCCGCACGGAGACCCGGAGCCGGGGAGAGGGGCGCGGCCTTGGTCTCAGCCGCACCAGGCTCGCCAGGGTCGGACGGGGGAGGGGGGCGGCCCAGGCTGCGCAAAGCGGGGAGGGTCTGGCTGGGGACGCCCCGGAGCTACGGGGACCCAGGACATGTGGGAAAGGGGCGCGGCCACCCCGGAAAACCAGAGTGCCCCCAACGCCGGGCTCCCGCGCACGGCAGACACGTTCCCAGGAAACAGCCGCCTCTTCCCAAAGCTCCAGACCCCGGACCCCGCACGCCCCGCCCCGCGCTGGAACCGCCCCCGGGCTCACCCCGGCCCCTCTGCTGGGGACCCACCGTGGTGATGTAGCGCGAGTGGAACTCGGACGCCTCCTTCAGGAACGACAGCCCCGGGTGCGTGTTCACCACGTCCTGCGGGGGGGAAGACATGAGGCGTGCGGTGTGGACGCCGCCCCCCCGCGAGGGGTGCGGTGTGGACGCCGACCGTCCCGCGAGGTGTACGGTGTGGACACCGGCGCTCCCGTGAGGGGTGAGGCGTGCGGTGTAGACGTCGGCTCTCACCTGCAGGAAGGGGACCAGGTCCTCCTGCACCAGGTAGTTGCAGCCAGGGCTCATGAGCAGATGGACGAACTTGGCCGCGTCGTCGTGGCAGTTCTGCAGGATTCTGGAAGGACAGGATGACTGTGCACCACCCTCACAGGCGGGTGGGTTTCGACCCCACAGACGCAGGGTGGAACACGGCAGGCAGCCACGCACGACCCCGGCAGGCCTGTGCCCACGCGCGGGTTTCTCCTGTCTCTGTGGCAGCCGCGGGGGGCACCTGTCCTGACGCCACGGGGACCCGGGGACGCCTCCGCCCTCCCGACACAGCCCCGTGCCCGGCCCGGGACTCACTTTCTCCACATGGCGACGAACTTGTGGACGGACACGGAGCCTGTGCGTTCCCCGCCGGCGCCATAGAAGAGCGGCCCCTTCCAGTAGAGGGGGCAGCCGCAGGCCTGGGGCAGAGAGGGCAGGAGAGGGCACTCAGCGGGGCCTGGACGCCTGCGCTCCTGCTGCGCACCCGGCGCCTCACCGGCGCTGCCCGGAGACCCTCTGCTGGAAAAAGACGCAGCACACTGAGCCAGGCACGTCCGGGTGCCGCAACCTCCACCTGGCTTTCGCTCCAGCCTTGGAACCCAGTCAGGAGAGCGGAGCGATGGAGTGCCGGGCACGCAGTCCCCCGGACCGGAGACCACACGCGGGCCCTGTAACCAGAGGCGGCTGCGTCCGCAGTGTCTGCAGATCAAGCGGCACAGACTAAGAACCAGTATGTGCAGGAAGACATGGCCCGTCAGCCAGGCAAGTGGTGAGTCTGACAGCGACAGAAACATCTTATGGAACGTGCGGGGCAGGCCCGCAGCAGCGGCCCATGGCAGGTTCGCAGCCTTAAATACACAGGTGAGGAAGGAAAGTTTAAAATCAGTCACCTGCACTTGTACCTCACAGTAACAAACACACGGCAGAGATGGAAGGAAAAACAGTCAACAGAGAAAATCAAAACTTGATGATTCGAAAGATTTCTTAAAAATTCACCCTGCTGGGCGCGGTGGCTCCCGTCTGTTATCCCAGCAGTTTCAGAGGCCCAGGTGGGCAGATCATGAGGTCAGGAGTTCGAGACCCGCCTGGCCAAACATGGTGAAACCCCGTCTCTACTAAAAATACAAAAAATTAGCCGGATGTGGTGGCAGGTGCCTGTCGTCCCAGCTACTCAGGAGGCTGAGGCAGGAGAATCGCTTGAACCGGGAGGCGGGGAAGGCGGAGGTGCAGTGAGCCGAGATCGGGCCATTGCACTCCAGCCTGGGTGACAGAGCAACACTCTGTCTCAAAAAAAAGAAAAAAAGACAGAGAAAACACAGATTAGCCATGTCAGCTGTAACTACAGACCCTGCAAACATCAGAGAGTCAGTGGATGCTCCTGAATCACTTTATGCCTGTCAGTCACACGACTGTTGAAACAGACTCCCTGAAGAACAGTTCAAGTCAAGAAATAAACGACAATAGAAAATCTGAAAGGACCGTTTCTGCGAGAAATTGAATCCATCGTTTGAAACTGTCCCACCAAGAAAATTCCAGCGCCCAAAGGCGGCTCCCGTGAGCGGACCACACACTTAAGGAAGAAATCCCACGTGCATTATCCCGGAGAATAAAACCGAGGGGCGTTTCCCAGTGTCTGCTCCGAGGCTGGCACAGCCTGGACGCGGTCAAGGACGCAGGAAGTCACAGGCCAGTTATCTCTAGAGGCAGAAATCCCACGCAGAACACACACGAGCAAGTCCAACTCGGCAGGAATTGAAAACCCACAATAATAACTGGCCAGGAAACCAGAAGCAGGACGGAAGCAGGATACACCCTTTACTGTAATAAAGGGTGCTGTGGCCTGACTGCCTGGGTCCCGATCTGCATGTTGAAATCCTCTCCCCCGAGGCGACGAGGTTGGGAGTTGGGGCCTCACGAATGCGATGAGTCTCCTTCTAACGGCCCCCGAGAGCTCCGTCCCCCCTTCCACCCTGTGTCGATGAAGCAGGCAGCAGGTCCTCGCCACTCTGCCACACCGTGATCTTCCAGCCCGCAGAGCTGTGAGCAATAAATGTCTGCGGCTGACGAGCTGCCCGGGCTACGGTGTTCTGTGACGGCAGCCTGAATGCTCTGAGACACGGGGCGTCTGCGAAACACCCCAGCTGCTCTCAGACAGCGGTGACACACGAACGCTTCCTCCCGGTGCCGGACACAAGAGGACCGTGTCACCGCCAAGGCCGCCTGGACGGCCGAGCCAGGGCAGCAGACAAGAGAAAGGCGGAAAGATGCCACGACGGGGAGGAAGAGGCAGAACGCTCTTAATTCACAAGCAACAAACGGTGCAGACAATCCAAACGCTTACCAAACATGGGAATTAATAACTATCTTCAGCAAACCTGCTGCATCCAAGGACAATATGCAAAAACAAATTATTTCAATGTACTGGCAACAAACAACTAGAAAATAAAATCTTCAATAATGCCAACTATCAAGAGCATTTTAAAAAAATCAACCTATGAAAAAATGGAACAAAAATCACGCGCAGGGCCATGCGCGGTGGCTCATGCCTGTCATCCCAGCAGTTTGGGAGGTTGAGGCGGGTGGATCGCCTGAGGTCAGGAGTTCAAGACCAGCCTGGTCAACATGGTGCAACCCCGTCTCTCCTAAAAATACAAAAGTTATCTGGGTGTGGTGTCGGGTGCCTGTCATCCCAGCTACTCAGGAGGCTGAGGCAGGAGAATCGCTTGAACCCAGGAGGTGACAGAAAGAGACTGTGTCTAAAAAATAAATAAATAAATAAATAAATAAATAAAT
>NC_045456.1:24649682-24655062 GCF_002776525.5 Piliocolobus tephrosceles | reverse complement strand
CCCGCCACCACGCCCGGCTAATTTTTGTATTTTTAATAGAGACGGGTTTTACCATATCGGCCAGGCTGGTCTCGAACTCCTGACCTCAGGTGATGCACCTGCCTCGGCCTCCCAAAGTGCTGGGATGACAGGCGTGAGCCATTGAGCCCGGCCAGTAAACACTATTAATTTGTTCCTTTTTTTTTTCTCTCTCTCTGAGACAGAGTCTCGTTCTGCCGCCAGGCTGGAGTGCAGGGGCCCAATCTCGGCTCACTGCAACCTCCACCTCCCGGGTTCAAGCCATTCTCCTGCCTCAGCCTCCTGAGTAGCTGGGACGACAGGCACCTGCCACCAAACCCAGCTAGTTTTTGTGTTTTTAGTAGACACAGGGTTTCGCCGTCTGTACCAGACGCGAGGCTGGTCTTGAACTCCCGACCTCAAGCAATCCACCCGCCTCGGTTTCCCAAAGTGCTGGGATTCCAAAGGGTGTTTCTGAGAAGGCAGCCAGGAGATTCCAGCCTCATTTCCCGGCCATCAGTCGAGACGGAGTTGCTCCGGTTCTTTCCTCTCTGACAACGGATCCTCCCGGACAGCACGTGGCCTGACCTGAAGCCGGGCTGCAGACTCGGTCTGGACTCCACGCTCCCGCCCGGGGCCGCCTCCAACAGGATCCCGCCCCCGGGAGCCGTGCAAACATCATAAATCCTGCTAATTGCCACGTTCCCCGCCGCCAGAATCCGTGGTCTGTCTATAGTGGCCTCGCAGGCTCCAGCCAAGAGTTCAGTCTTTGCTTCTGGACAAATATTACTGAGAAATGTCTGCACAGCCCGGGCGCCCGGCTCCCACATCACAGGGGCTGCGTCTCAGAAACCCACTTGTTTCTGCCGGGAGCCGACGTCAGGCCACAGCAGCAGACGCCCGGACGCGCTAATCCACCCACCACCTTCCAGGCCACCTCGCCACACAGGACGTTCTGGGCTTCCCGTAACAACGGCCGTGCCTGTGACCTGCGGGTGGGGTCACCTCCCCAGCACGCTTGCAAGGTGAGGCAGGGTGTGGCTTACCTGGGGCCGCTGACCTGCGTGAGGGGGTCCTGCCCACGGCTGTGCCACGGAATAGAATAATCAAGGCATCGCACGGCAGCTCCTTGTCCCTGACCCAGCCGAGGCACCTTCTGCCCTCCTGTCTCACCCGCTCTGCCCACGGGTGTCCCCACAAAACGGGGTCCGTGCGGCGCTGGGACCGGTCACCGTACCGTATGCTCCTGACAAAGACAGAAAGAAACCGGCCGTTCGATTTTGAAAATAAAAAAACAAGGGCTCCCTTCGGCTGGCAAAAGAAAGGCATACAGGCTCCTGGCAGAAAATTCTGGAACATGATAAAGGAAAAAAATAAATTCATTCGAGAAAACTTTGAGAAACGTAACGGCACAAACAGCCTCAGTCTCTAGAGAATGGTGGGGGATACATATTCTGGCTCATTTCCCCGTGGAACTTTTATTTTATTTTTAGTTTTTGAGACGGAGTCTCGCTCTGTCGCCCAGGCTGGAGTGCAGTGGCCGGATCTCAGCTCACTGCAAGCTCCGCCTCCCGGGTTCAAGCGATTCTCCTGCCTCAGCCTCCTGAGTAGCTGGGATGACAGGCACCTGCCACCAAGCCCGGCTAATTTTTGTGTTTTTAGTAGAGACGGGGTTTCACCATGTTGGCCAGGCTGGTCTCGAACTCCTGACCTCAGGTGATCCACCTGCCTCGGCCTCCCAAAGTGCTGGGATGACAGGCGTGAGCCACTGTGCTTCTCTTGCTTCTAAATTTTGTTTTGGGCTGGGCGCGGTGGCTCACACCTGCAATCCCAGCACTGGGGAGGCCGAGGCACGAGGATCTCTGGAGACCAGGAGTTTGAGTGTCCCCCCAGCCTGGGGAACATAACGAGACCGTGTCTCTAAAAAATAATAAAAGATACATTAGCTGGGCTTACTGACGTGAGTGCCTGTCACCCAGGCTCCTGAAGAGGCTGAGGCGGGAGGATCACTTTAGCCCAGGAACTGGAGGCCGGAGTGAGCCATGGTCTCGCCACCGCACTCCAGCCCGGGCGACAGAGCAAGATGCCACCTCAAAAATAATAAAAACAAGGCCGGGCGCGGTGGCTCGCACCTGTCATCCCGGCACTTTGGGAGGCCGAGGCAGGTGCATCACCTGAGGTCGGGAGTTCGAGACCAGCCTGACCAACATGGAGAAACCCCGTCTCTACTAAAAATACAAACATCAGCCGGGCGTGGTGGCAGGTGCCTGTCATCCCGGCTACTCAGGAGGCTGAGGCAGGAGAATGGCGTGAACCCGGGAGGCGGAGGTTGCCGTGAGCTGAGATCGGGCCATTACACCCAACCTGGGTGACAAGAGCGAAACGTCTGTCTCAAAAAATAACATGAGATAAAAAAGATAATAAAAGCCATTGCTTTCAGGCTGCAGACACAGCACACAGGCCAGGGCATCAGGGTCTTGTGAGGGGCCGTCGGGGAACGTCTCAGGGAGACACAGGCTGCTCCAGCTGCCCCTGACCCTTCCTGGCCGGGGGTCCTGAGCCAGCCGCCTCGGTGGGAGAAAATCTTCAGTCTGCAAACCCTCAGAGCCCGCACCTGCTCCCCGCTCCCGTCTGTCCTGGTTCTTGGGACCTGGAGCCTGCCCTGTCCAGACCTCCCAGGCCCTGTCGGGAATCCCGATAGACGGGGGAGGCGTTAACGGCAGGTCCCCCGTCTGATGCATTTCGCCACCCAGATAAAAGGAGTATTTTCACAGCTGCCGTTCATTTTTATTTGTACCCCGAGGAAGGAACGGAGGACGTGGAGGCACCTGCGGCCGGGTTGGGGTGGGGCAGCGGGATTTCTGGATGCGGACGGCGGGGAGGGTCCGGGGCTCCCCAGAGCCACACCACGTAGGTGGCAGCCGGGCTCCGACCTGCGAGGCCCCCACGTTGCTGAAAGATTTATCGCCCGCCCGGCCTCGGAGACGGGGAAGAAAAACACAGCCTGGAAGTGGTTCTGGCTGACGGACGCACCCCTGGGGAATCGTCCCCAAATACCCCTTTTCTTTGCAAGCTGCAGCCGTCCACGTGCCCATTTTTCTTTCTCCTTTTTCCGTCACGGCCTCCCGGCCCTGCCCGGGCTGAGTCGGGCTTCGTGGATGTTTGTTGAGTGTCCACGGTGCCCTGGATGCTGCGCTGGGTGCCCGGTGGGTGGGCTGGGGGCTGACTGAGGTTCCCTCCTGTCTAGTGGAGAGATCGGGAGAGAGTAGACAAAGAAAATAGTATCTAACTGCTGCCTGTGATGAGTTTTTGTTTTGTTTTGTTTTTTTTAATTATTATACTTTAAGTTCTAGGGTACATGTGCATAACGTGCAGGTTTGTTACATATGTATACCTGTGCCATGTTGGTGTGCTGCACCCATCAACTCGTCAGCACCCATATGACAGCCATCCCACTACTGGGTATATACCCAAAGGATTATAAATTATTCTACTACAAAGACACATGCACACGTATGTTTATTGCGGCACTATTCACAATAGCAAAGACTTGGAATCAACCCAAATGTCCATCAGTGACAGACTGGATTAAGAAGATGTGGTTTTGTTTTTTTAAGAGGGAGTCTCGCTTTTGTCGCCCAGGCTGGAGTGCAGTGGTGCAATCTCGGCTCACTGCAAACTCCGCCTCCCGGGTTCAAGGGATTCTCCTGCCTCAGCCTCCCGAGTAGCTGGGATGACAGGTGCACACCACCACCACACCTGGCTCATTTTTGTATTTTTAGTAGAGACGGGATTTTGCGATATTGGCCAGGCTGGTCTCGAACTCCTGACCTCAGGTGATCCTCCCACCTCAGCCTCCCAAAGTCCTGGGATGACAGGCGTGAGCCACCGCGCCCGGCCATATTTTATTTTATTAGTTTATTTTGAGATGGAGTCTCCCTCTGTCGCCCAGGCTGCAGTGCAGTGGTGCGATTTTGACTCACTGCAACCTCCGCCTCCCGGGTTCAAGGGATTCTCCTGCCTCAGCCTCCCGAGTAGCTGGGATGACAGGCACCTGTCACCACACCCGGCTAATTTTTGTATTTTTAGTACAGACGGGGTTTTACCCTGTTCGCCAGTCTGGTCTCGAACTCCTGACCTCGTGATCCACCCACCTCGGCCTCCCTAAGTCCTGGGATGACAGGTGTGAGGCACCGCGCCCGGCCTATTTATTTTTTTCATAAAGACAGACTCTTGCTAGGTTGCCTAGGCCGCTCTCAAACTCCTGGCCTCAAGCCATCCTCCCGCCTGGGTCTCCTAAAGCGCTGAGATTACAGGCGTGAGCCACAGTACCTGTCCCTTTCTGCATTTTTAAAAGATCATTACCCTTGTTATTCCCCATCTCAACACCCCGTGAATTCATTTATCCCAAGCAACTCATCACAAGCAGGCCGGGCACGGTGGCTCCTGCCTGTCATCCCAGCACTTTGGGAGGCCAATAGGTCTTTTGTGGGAGACACATAATTCTAAACCTAGAAAATTGTCTCCTTCTCTCTTTCTTACTCTTCGTCTCCGTCCACACACACACACACACACACACACGCACGCACACACACCCCTTGTATGTATATATGCATTTGTATAGCTGTAGAGGTGTTTCTGCATATATATATATATATATGATATAGATGTGTATTTAAACCATTACAAGATGACTTTGATGGCGGATAATACACTTTGTAAGTATATATACATTTATATAGGTACACAGGTACGTGCGCATCTATAGATATAGATGATAAATATGGATATTTAAACCAGTAGAAGATGATTTTGATGGCTATTTCGGTGAGTATCTCTCCTTCTCTCTCTCTCTGCACACACAGACACCCCTTGTAAGTATATATGCATTTATATAGCTGTAGAGGTATTTGTGCCTGCATAGAAATATATGATCAATATGGATAGTTAAACTATTTATTTACTATATACGCATCTATGTAGCTCTACAGGTATTTGTGCATGCATAGATAGATATGATAAATATGTGTATTTAAACCATTACAAGATGATTTTGATGGCCGATAATATTTCAGTGACTATTTCTCCTTTCTCCACACACACACACAGACACACACCTTGTATATATATATGCATTTATATAGCTGTACAGGTATTTGTGCATGGATAGGTATATATGATCAATCTGTATATTTAAACCATTAGAAGATGATTTTGATGGCGATAATATTTCAGTGACTATTTCTCCTCTCTCCACACACACACAGACACAGACACAGTTTGTAAGTATATATGCATTTATATAGGTACACAGGTATGTGTGCATCTATAGATACAGATGATAAATATGGATATTTAAACCAGTAGAAGATGATTTTGATGG